>NW_011888820.1:7989773-7992952 GCF_000151845.1 Pteropus vampyrus
AAAAGAGGGAAAAATAAAACTATTACATATCCGTGAAAATCAAAATTCATAGAACAGTGGCAGGCAGCCAACCCAACTACTTCAGGTCTGCTCGCCCATCTGCTTGGCCTGTTAAATGCCGGAAAATACAAGCAAATCACTTCTTCTGCAACTAATTCTCAATAGGGCTCCTAAAATCCAGACTCCATGATGCAACTTTAATAAGACAGAACAGCTTATTATGATCAATAAAGCAAAGGCTTCCAGCAGTTTCTGGGCCAAAAGTGGCTCAAATGTCTCTTAGATGGACATGGAGCATGAACACCATCCTTCTCCAGCGCTGCGGAAGGCCCCGGGGCCAGGAAACAGCACAGATACCAGGAAGCAGCTCTGTCCTGACTCCCCTCTCTGGAGGAACCAAAGGCGTTCTCATCCTGCTAGATTTTATTAGCCCCAATATATGGTAATTAATTTACTGCGGGCCCTTAATTCATAAATGGATCAAATAAAGCCTTACATGGCTCTTGGCAGCTAACCCTTACTAAATTATGGTGACTAGAAGTTTGTTCAAATGCTGCCCATAAGTCAGCCCCTTCAGCTTGTAAAGTTCAATTAGAGTTCTTGGCTTATTGTGTGCCTTAAAGCTTCAAAGGAGGCATTATTCATGCAGTTTCCATTGCCAAAAAGGGGAAAGCTGGCCATGAAGCAATTCCTAGAATGTAGATCCAGGCATTACCAGGAAATTTTAAAACTTCAACTCTCGGTACCCAAATGCCTCCACTTTAGGACAAACCTTGGTGAACTGCAAGACTAAAATTAATCTAATGAACTATGGAAATCTACATAATAGTGAAAGTTCTGACCAAGCGTGCGTACACATAACACCTACTAAAGTTTCTTTTTCTATATTCCCCGTATTCGTGCCACTGGTAGGTTCCTGTAAATGTAGTCTAAACAGGCTGGGAGCTTAACCGGAGGCCAGAATCACCATCCCCACACCACAGTGGTCTGTCATCTCAGTTCTCACGCTCACATCTCGAACTGGCAGGAAAGCCAGGGGTACAACCCACCAAAGGTTTGAATCTGACTGGCATTTTCTGAGGTTGCACTTGAGCTGCCGAGCACGTTTTCTTCGTATGCTATCTACTTCAGGCAGGGCTAATGACAGCTCTGCCCAGGAGGGCAAGGCAAGAACTTTCGCTCTGACACTTCCCTTCCTGGCAGGTAAGTGACTGGACTCTGGTTCGCTTTCCCATGGGAGGTTCTGTGGTTGCCCTCAGATATGAAAAAGAATTGGTGTGCTTTCCCAAGAGCACACCATTAAGTCAGAAAAAGTCCCTGGCAACAAATCTCCATGTCTGTCTGCAGAAGAAGAATCTGGTGCTGCTAGTTCTGTAAACATCCAGCCTTCCCTATTGCCTGGCCAGGAGGCTTAGATGAAGGAGCAGGAAAACAATTCCACTGTGAGCTTCTGCCCGGGAGGCCAAGGCACTAAATCTCCTTGAAGCTGAAAACAAATTAGCAGCTTTGCCTGCATCAAGCTGGCCATCTGCAAGGAGGCTTCTTTCCACTCCAGCATTACAAACTGTGTTCCTCGTAGATAACACTTTTAAGGGTATAAAAATGTTCTCTTCAGCTTACTGCCTGTCACCTTATTGACTCTACTGACAGAACTGCGTGAAACCTGCACAACAGGCTTCCTCTGGGCGCCAAGTGGGCTTGAGCCACATGGAGGGAGGCAGACGGGAGGAGGGAAGGTGGTTTTTAAAGTCATGGGCTACCGACCTCCTTTGTCTTCACCATTCATTCATTCAGACACTTCTTTATTGGTAGCTGCCATGTGCTTGGCACTGAGGATACATGTGTGAACCAGACAGACAAGAATACTTCAGAATAAGATATCGATGTGATATTTATGACAATTTTTTATAGTCTTTGTACTCAATAAGAGAGGTAAGTATCCTTTATTATACAAAAGTTGGTGAACTAAAGGAAGAAGCATCTTTCTAGAACTGAGAAGAAAAATTCGAAAATACAAGTACAGCTGACCCTTGAACGACGTGGGTTTGAACCACATGGGTCCACTTACACAAAGATTTTTTTCAACAAAAATATAGTCGGCCCTCTGTATCTATAGGTTTTGCACCCACGGATTCAACCAACTGCAGACCAAAAACAGTATTTTAGATCCTCGGTTGAGAATCCCTGTACATCCACCATCCACGAGGACTAACTTAAGTTAGGTGTGGGGGTCAGCGTCCCTCACCCTGGCATTGTTCAAGGGTCAAATGTAATTGCCTGAGCTTTGGTTGAGTGAGCAGAGTGTTTCCAGATACATCCTGCTCTGGAGCCTGGTTCTACCCCAAACAAGGTCTAGGGACATTGGCTTCCATGAGGTATCTTCAGTGCGTCTGCCCTTAGTAGAAGGAAGTGCCTATGAGACCTGTCTCAACTTCAGTGTCTCGGAGGTCCCGGTGTTAAAGGGTCAGTCCACAACCAAGGAGATGAGAGTTTTGCTACAAACACTGAAAGGAATTTGTGAAAAAACAGCCTGGTGAACAACTCATGTTGCTAAGTAAAGACAGAAAGAACAGAGCTCAAACCCAAAACAATGACCTGGCCAGGACCCATAAGGGAGGCGGGCAGGGCTGGGGTTAGGGTAGTCTGTGCATTCCAAAAGCTACTAAATTTCTTTTGTTTAGATAACCAACAGTCAAACAAACAAACAGCAATAAAAAGGCAGTTTTCCATTTCATTTTTATGCAATTGTTTTAAATTCCCAAACTGTCTGAAAACCAAGCATAACTAAAGCCGCATTTGCAGGGGGGCGGGGGTGGGCAGGTGGTAAAAAAAAAAAAAAAGGCCACGTAAGCTATGACAATAATAAATTGAATGACTTGATTTCTCCATAGAAGTAAAGTAATAATGATGATGGCAAACTCCAAAATGACTGAAATTATCTCAATTTCAGGTCTAGAATAAATGGTAGCTATAAAGAAAACAAAGGAACTTAGGTCTCTTTAAGAGTTTTCGCATCTGTATAATAGGGGATAATATTACAGTTAATTAAAGAACGAGAAGATTAAGTATGTTTATACAATGAAGAGTGAAACCTTCACCCATTTTTTTTTTTTCTGAAACTCGTGCCAAAAATGTTGGTGGCCAGGAAATCAGAGAAAACTTTTCTGGGGAAACTGATC
>NW_011888820.1:7993752-7994454 GCF_000151845.1 Pteropus vampyrus
GTAAAAAAAAAAAAAAAGGCCACGTAAGCTATGACAATAATAAATTGAATGACTTGATTTCTCCATAGAAGTAAAGTAATAATGATGATGGTAAACTCCAAAATGACTGAAATTATCTCAATTTCAGGTCATAGAATAAATGGTAGTTATAAAGAAAACAAAGGAACTTAGGTCTCTTTAAGAGTTTTCTCGTCTGTATAATAGGGGCTAATATTACAGTTAATTAAAGAACGAGAAGATTAAGTATGTTTATACAATGAAGAGTGAAACCTTCACCCATTTTTTTTTTCTGAAACTCGTGCCAAAAATGTTGGTGGCCAGGAAATCAGAGAAAACTTTTCTGGGGAAACTGATCAAAGGAAGAGAGAAGGCATATGGAAACCCCTAGCTGGGGGACCTTCAAGAGCAATAATCCACCCAGGTCTCCCTGTACTGTCAAAAGGTCCACCCAAGCGTGTGGGACTTCAAACCAGTTTCTTAGCTCATCTCTCTTAGCACACGGACAGCCAAGGATCATCAGGTATTTGAGTCTCTAACACCAACGACAGAGGCCAAAACAAAAATGCAAACAAAAAAAAAGGAACTTAGAGAACTTAGAAACAATGCTAAGAAAAAAAAGAAAAAGATAAAGCGAGAGGGAGGGAAAGAGGAAGGCGAGGAGGAGGAAAGAATGAGATAATTAGTATCCTTAGGGAAATAAGG
>NW_011888820.1:7994504-7994805 GCF_000151845.1 Pteropus vampyrus
AAGAGCAATAATCCACCCAGGTCTCCCTGTACTGTCAAAAGGTCCACCCAAGCGTGTGGGACTTCAAACCAGTTTCTTAGCTCATCTCTCTTAGCGCACGGACAGCCAAGGATCATCAGGCATTTGAGTCTCTAACACCAAAGACAGAGGCCAAAACAAAAATGCAAACAAAAAAAAAGGAACTTAGAGAACTTAGAAACAATGCGAAGAAAAAAAAGAAAAAGATAAAGCGAGAGGGAGGGAAAGAGGAAGGCGAGGAGGAGGAAAGAATGAGATAATTAGTATCCTTAGGGAAATAAGG
>NW_011888820.1:7998605-8023569 GCF_000151845.1 Pteropus vampyrus
GAGTAGGAACTGGGCTAAGGAGAAGGTGGAATAAGAAACTTTTTTTATGAGAACTTGTAACATTCTGTAGCTTTTTAAACTATATAGCTGCGTACCTGAATAAAAAGTTAAAAAGGCAAATTAAACTACACTTGTGTGCGAACTCTCATGCATCCAATACATTCTCTACTTCACAGCTGTCTTTTGGGCATTTTAAGGAATTGTAATGAGTCTTTCTTTATATTAAATTTATTGGGGTGACATTGGTGAATAACATTATATAAATTATGAGTCTTGATACAAGGTAGAGACAGTAGCACTAGAAGTAGCTGGGACTTGTGCAGGCATTTTATTTCATTTTCTTTTAGGCGAGGCAACCCTTGATGGACCTCACAGATTGCAAGGACCTTGGTGAGCTTACAATCCTTTTTACTTTTTTACGCCTACAGCACCTGGCCTTCCTAGGTGGTCTCCCATCCAAGTACTAACCAGGCCCGCCCCTGCTTAGCTTCTGAGATCGGACGGGATCGGGCCTGTTCAGGGTGGAATGGCTAAAGACTTGTGCAGGCATTTCAGACCAAGGGTTTGAAAACCTGCTAATGAACGTGTTATGATTCTACCTCCTAGGAACCTTACCAGATAATGTCTTCAATGTGCTCCTCCTTCCTTGGAGTGTATCAGAGATTAAAATAAATGTCAGCCTACTCGGACCAGACTCCGCTTTTACCTGCACAACCGCTAGGAGAGGGCAGATCAATAGCGATCTGAGTAAACAAAGAGTTCAAGAAACAGAGAGTTCAAGGCTGGAGACTCCAGTCGTGTCTACCGGCTGTTCTACAGGACCTGGCACTAACCGGGAGGGTGATGTGAGGGTGACGCCATCCAGGCTGTTTGCTAAGCAGTTTGTTCAAAATCTTTTTAAGTCTGAAATGATTCTGGCAAGAACACTCGAGATCTTCACACTCCCTTGCTCCTCAAAATTCAAGGACCTTCAAGAGATTATGTACTCCACCAACCCCACACCCCGCATTTTACACATGAGGAAAGCGAGGCCCAGAACCAAGAACACACAGCGCGATGGTGAGAAAAGCGAGACAGCCACCTGGTTCTGTTGACACCTGGTCTCGTGCTTTTTTCTAGTTTCGTGTTTTCCCTTGTAATTTAACAAACTTCCCCACGGTCCAAAGGCATTTCTGAACTACATCATATCACTCAGCTTTTGTAAAATACATTAGCTTTCACAGTGAACAAGGGATCTCAGCAAAAGCAGAGGAAGCAACCGGAATACTCTAAAAGAACTTCATTAACTCATTATAGATACTCTAAAAGAACTTCATTAACTCATTATAGATACATTTTTATAACAAATGGGTATGGTGGAAAGTGGGAGTTCCCAGCAGAACTTTAATAGTCACATAGTTTTCCTTTTTCTTTCAACCAGTCTCCCTTTTCTCTTAAGACTAATACTACAGTCACTGCAAAGTTATAGCAATCACATCACTTTGTTTTAATTTGGTTTTTCTCATGGTTTAGCTACAAGTCTTTTCTCAAAAATAGTTTTTCTAGTAACAGTCACAACTGCAACACCAAGAACTCTTGAGGATTCTGTAACAATGCATTAAAATAAAATCTGCTTGATGGATCAATATCAGAACATTGCAGCCAAAAGGATAAAGGAGAATTTTTAACAAAAATATTACAGGCACACACAAACCAATGGAACAGAATTGAGAACTCAGAAATAAGACCACATATATGTGGGCAAATAATTTTCGACAAAGGAGCCAAAAACATACAATAGAGAAAAGATAGCCTTTTCAATAAATGGTGCTGGGAAAACTGAAAAGCCACAAGCAGAATGAAACTAGACTGTTATTTGTCACCATATACAAAAATTAACTCAAAATGGATCAAAAACCTAAATAAAAGACCTGAAACAATAAAACACAAAGAAGAAAACATAGGTACTAAACTCACGGACCTTGGTCTTAGAGAGGATTTTATGAATTTCACCTCCAGGGGAAGTAAAAACAAAAATAAATGAATGGACCTATATCAAACTAAAAAAAGCTTCTGCACAGAAACCATCGACAAAAAACAAAGAGGCAACCAACTGAGTGGAAGAAGATATTTGCAAACAACACCTCTGATAAGGGGCTAATATCCGAAATATACAAAGAACTCATAAGACTCGACAACAACAAAAAACGATCCAATTAAAAAAATGATGGACAGAGGACCTGAACAGACATTTCTCCAAAGAAGAAATACAAACAGCCAATGGATATAGGAAAAGATGCTCAACTTCATTATTAGGGAAATGCAAATCAAAACCACAATGAGATACCACCTCACACCTGTAAGAATGGTTATTATCAACGAGACAAGTAATAAGTTTTGGAGAGGTTGTGGGGAAAAAGGAACCCTCATACACTGCCGGTGGGAATGTAAATTGGTGCAGCTTCTATGGAAAAGAGTACGAAGGTTCCTCAAAAAGTTAAGCATAGAATTACCATATGACCCAGCAATCCCTCTTCCGTGTATCTACCCGAAAAATTTGAAAACATTGATCCGTAAAGATATACGTGCCCCTAAGTTCCCTGCAGCATTATTTACGGTAGGTAAGACATGGAAACAACCGAAATGTCCTTCAGTAGATAACTGCATAAAGATGATGTGGTACATATATACGATAGACTACTACTCAGCCATAAGGAAAGATGAAATACTGCCTTTTGTGACAACATGGATGGATCTTAAGATTATCATGCTAAGTGAAATAAGTTAGACAGAAAAAGTTGAGAACATATGATTTCACTCATATGTGGGACATAAAACTGAAAGCAACAAATGAACAAGACAAACAACAAAACAAAACCTCAGACACAGACAACAGTTTAGTGGTGACCAGAGGGAATTATGGGCGGGGGGGGGGGGTGCGTAAAATAAATGGTGACAGCAGGAGATTTGACTTTGGGTGGTGAACACACAATGCAATATACAGATGATGTATTACAGAACTGTATACTCGAAACTTATATAATTTTATTAATCAATGTCATCCCCAATAAATGTAATTAAAAATAAATGAAAAATAAAAAGACAAAAAAATAAGGTGTTTCTTGATTTACTCAATTGTACCCTTCTGGAAGATCTTGATAAATACAATATTTTGTATGAAATATAAAACGCTCCTTTTGTTTAGTTATCATGGGAGATTACAAAGGCATATAGCTTCTCATGAGCTTTTTTCAGTCAGGTACTGTTGATTGAGATACTTTTCACTATTCAAGTAACCAAAAAACAAGAAGTTCATGTGCAGTAGAAGGCAGGCCTAGGCTGCCTTCAATTGATCTTCACGTTTTCATTTTGAGTTCTAATCAATCATATTATGCTTCCCAACTGACGGGGCACCCCCTGCTATCCCTTCTCCCTTTTCAATAATAATCAGAGTGAAATAAACGGGGCAATGACACCAAATACTGAACCATAACAAGTTGAAGCTGCCAGAATTTATGGAACGAAAGAACAACACGATGTGGGCTCCCCCACAATTCCATAGCAGTCCTCTGTAAACACCGGACTACTATGTCTACTTATTCCAAAATAAGCAAACCATGTGCACTGAGTAAGTGTACATAATTAAGGGTGCATACACCCCTTGGCAGAGCATCTGCATCTCCCTTGGGTAAAGTGCAGTTTTGTAAAGCTTGACTCTACACATCAGGAGGGTCAGGGTGAGAGTCAAATCTGGAAAAAACAAACGTTATCAACGGTATCAACGAGCCAGTACCCAGACCCCAGGGGATTTGGGTTAGCTGCCAGGCCTGAATGACTCCTCAGAGGAGGAGCCCAGTAAGGTCAGCCCACCTTCTTCTGAAACCTTGAGGTGAGCATATGGGGGCAAGACAACTAGATCCCTGCCCCAAGCCATCACTGAAGCTGCCAGAACTCTGTGACATTTGATTCTCCTTCAGACCCTGCCTTGATTTTCACCCTGGTCATAAATTCCCCATACTTCATTTTCCTCGCTTTGAGAAAATGAGGATGGTGATGCTAACCACAGCCCAAGATACTTAACAGTCACACTCAACATGTGTCATGCTTTGTTGAAATTCCATACTTGAAAATGTGCTACTGCAAGCAACTGCAAGCTCAAGAGGACTGGCATGAATGATGATGTTTATTTTAAGAAGATATTTAATTCAAAAGCCAGATATAAAGTGAGATGTCCTAGAGGATGTACACTTCAGAGATTCTCTAGTAACTGACAAAGGATTTTGTGGTTAATGCTCTTCTTCTGAATTGCTTAAGATTAATGTGCAGTCAATATGTAGCTCACTGCATTCTGCTTCTTTGAAAATTGAACCGCCGTTCTCCTGCTCCCACTGGGTCATTTTGTCCCACTATCAACCTAGAATTTAACTTTTTTTTTTTTTTTTGGAACTCCCTGTGAATGTGATAATGCCTTTCAGTCACCCTACCAAGCAGAGATCTTATGAAAGAGACAAGTTCGATATGGCTCTAGCGCTTTGCAAAGAAGACTTTTCCAGTCTATGGCCTCGTAACTTGTCTGCCCTCGAGTATTCAAAGACTTACTGAACTCGAAGCGCCTCTCAGACGCACGCTCACCACGGCCAGCTCAGTTCCAGGTTCAGAGCGTGCCAAGCCAGTGACCCCAATGCCAATTATGGTTTCTCTGTGTTTCCAGTTTCCCCCCTCTCCTATATTTCTTGTTTGTTTGGACAAGAAATAATTTTATATGTGTATGCTCAAGGTGCTGGAAAGAAGCAGCTCACTGTGAGTACTGTCTGGAACTGGCTAGCTTTTCATGCTCTGAAAAGCTAGCTACTGGGTCTTCTCATGAAGCCGAGGAGAGCAGTGGAAAGCAGTCTTTGTTAGTTCTCTTTAAGCAAGTTGGCCTGTGCTGCGCTACTCGAGCGAAATAAGACACGCTAAATGTTCTCAGTCAGCTCTTTCAACTTGACTTACTTCAAAAGTTGTCTGTCAATGCAGACATCAAGAAGACATCTACACGACAACATACAAAACTGTGCAGATGTACATGTGGGTCCCTGAAGGGCTGGCGGGATTCGAGCTGCCCACCGAGCCAGGAGAACATGTGGCACTGCCTCTGATGCACGGGAAGTGGTTGGCCACTTTTCTTCTTGTTATGAAATACATAATCAAAATCGACATTTTGGGTATTTTTGTAAAAATATTTGATGAATATTAAATTCAGAAAACATTTCACTCTATAAGCCGAATTAATTCCCCACATTTCAGTCAAAACCTCAAACTGACAAGCAAATGTTTATCTGCCTTTTAGCATATTTTTTAAATAATTGCTCATATTCATACATACACACATACAAAAACAAACACAGACGTAAAACTAGGACAGGCTGATCACTTTAGGTAGAAACTAGAAATCCAGAAAGGACACACAGTCCTTTTTTGTTTAGATTGTCTGTATCTCAGTTTCTCGATCAGAGTGGCAGGGCTAACTGTAGGAATCTTCCACATAAGTGAAAAGATGCTACTTAGATGGTGTTGGCAGAGCAATCTAAAGTTTCCCAAAGTGTTTAATTGCTCTGATACCCCAAGTGCGTCATGTAAAGGAACGAGTCACACTTCTAACGCCCAAGAACTGAAATATACTATGAAAGCATCTCGGATACATATTTGAGTTAGAAGGCTTAATTATGAAATGAAAACATATGGGTGTGGTATGTATATTATTGCTCGATTTACTATTCAGTTATAAACAACTATCAAATGAGCAATGAGGGTCTTGCCTACCTCACACATCACTTTTTACCTGATTGTTACATCAGACTTTGCTAGATACTTTGCAATTGTGCCCATGAGCCTAATTTCCCCAACTTTCTTTGCTGAGAATGGCTTTTTTGCAACCTATGATATGCCTTCTCCCATTTTATAGCTTATCTTCCTTCTGCCAGGGAAATATTAGCCAATCTTATTGGAAAACAGAAGGGCCGGGGAAGGGTACATATGGGAATGCTTTGGTAGATATTACTTTTAAAAACTACCTGGATAGTTCCTCCTGCTGCAGCTATACACAGAAGCAGCCCAGGGAAGAGGCTATAGGATGACATAAATATTGGGGGTGTGGGAGTCAAGGCGGGGCTGGAGTGCGCCAGGGAAGAAGCTGCAAACTGCTTGGGTAAGTCAAGTGACAAATCCTATACATCGACAAATCATGAGGCACAAAGGTTTTCTATAAAGATCCTGTCCATTCATCTTTATTCTGAAGAACCCAAAAGAAAGACGTTTTCAGAAACACAAGCAGCTTAGATGCCTCCCAGTTCAGAATGGATGCTTGACAAATTTCCTCCCCTGGGTGTTTAAATTCCTCACATCTAAAAGTCTCTTTTTAACTTCTTTCGCTTGGGGCGGGGGGTGGGTGGGGGGCTGCAAAATGTCATTCTAGACACAAGCAGAAGTGAAATCTAAACCTCTCCATCATCCAGAGCTAAGTCCCCACCAGGGCAGAGCCCCAGCCACATGCTTTCTCTGGCTAGCCATTCTGATTTTTACAAGGGGAAATCTCATTCCCTTTCCATCTAGGTTAGAATCACAGCTCTGAGCGTCACAAACTGTGCATTTGACTTACAACCTCGTCCCTTTTGTCATCAAAATGTCAGTGAGTCCCAAGTTGGGAAGGGTAAGAGAGAAGGGCATTCTCAACCAGGGCAGGGTAAACTGACACAACCTTTGGGGAAAGCGGCTAATCGGAACGTGCTCCAGAGTGTTAAAAACGTTTGTTTCCTTTGACTCAGCAATTCTGTTTCTTGAAAACAGATCTTAGCATAATAATTACACATTCCTAAAACACCACGGAAAAATTCATGCACAAAGATATGCTACGTACTGCTTATATTTATCTAAGAAGTGGAAGGCAATGTAAATATCCATCATTTGAGGAATTTAAATTAAATTTTATGTGTCCACTCCACGGAATCTTTATTATCAATGAAAAATGCTTTTTAGAAAGTGCTTTTAACATCAGAAATGCTTGTTTTAACGTAAAGATTAAAAGAGAAAGCAATATTCAAAAGTGTTAACTCCAGAAGTGATCGCAACTACATTTTAAAAAATGTATATGGAAAAAACTAAGAAGTAAACTAACAAATTAAAGTGGTTGTCTGATTATTGAGACTCTGGACAATTTTTTTTTCTACTTTTTTGGTTCCCCCTCCTCCCAAAAAATGTACTAAAAATGACCATGTATTCTTTTTTTAAATCAGCAAATAAAAACCACATTAAGGATATGAATAACTAAAGGGGAAATGCACACAAAATATTTTGTTTCTGCTTTTTTGTGGAGGTTGGTCTAATAATAGCAAGGTTAGAAGCTGAAATGTAATAAAGTATAATCAGATTTTGTAATGGTTTTTTAAAAACCAGTGACAAAGGAGATATTTAGGACCATTTCTTCCAGATAGTCTAGGCCAAACTTAATTTAAAAGTAATAAATTCCTGACTAGAAAGCTACACTACTTAAACTTAAACAGGTATAAGGACCCTATCACTTTGTTCCACGAATTTATTCAACATTCAACAAATATGTATGGCACCCTTACTCTGTGCCAGGCGCTGGGAATCCAACAGTGAACCAAACAGATGGGATTTGTGCACTTAAGCAGCTTACAGCAGAGTGAGCTGAAAGGGAGGGTGTGTATACATCAACCCAGCTGAAGCTGATTCAATTACGCCTGCCAAAATCAGATGCTAGAACTGTAAAGAATTTTCTATCGTTCCATACTTAAAAATAAAAATTCCAGTTATCACGTCACATCTTACTCCCTCTTTCCAAAGAGCATTTTTGTGAAATATACGAGAACTTTTGAGCAGTGGTAGACAAAAATCCAGAATGCGGGTTCAAATTCACTCACCAGGTGTGCCGCCTTGCACAGGTGAATCCCTTTCTAAGTCTCCTTTATTAAAATATAGATAATAATAGCTTACATTGGATTTTGTTCTGAAGATTAAGGAAATCATTACCTGACAAGCAAGCCCAGCACAATGCCTGACACGGAGTAAGTGCTCAACAAATCAATCCTCTCATCCATAAAACATACATGTTTACACATAAAAATAATGAAGAATCAAGAAAGGACAAAGATGTAAAAGTCAATGAAATAGGGGGTTGGGGGCAAGTGGCAGTGATGGCTAACGGGTACAGGGTTTCTTCTGGGGTAATGAAAGTATTATAAAATTAATTGTGGTGATGGCTGCATAACTCTGAATATGTTTTAAAAACCACTGAATTGTACACTTTAAATGAATGGATTATACGTTACGTAAACTATATCTCAATAAAACTGCTAGAAAAAATATTTTTAAAGTCAATGAACTACTTTAATCAATGTGCCTAAATGAGCCAACAGCTAGCTATTCTTTGTAACCAACGAGACAGACTATCTGCATTTGGTAATCAGGAAATATATCTTCAGTTCCAAGTCAAAATATATTAAGACTCTTTCAAGATTTTCTTATCAATTCCTTTACAGGAAAAAGATAAACAAGCAGACAAGACATTACCACACACACAAATCTTATAAGACGACTTCTTAAATCTTTTACTATACCTAAGTCCGAAGAAAAGGTTAGTTTTAAAAGTACCTTACATTCTGTAGTCACATATAAGTTTAGCTACAACGTCAAGCAACCAAAAGGGGTAACAAAACGCCTTTACATCGTGAGTTCAAAACTTACTGCTTCATTACTTAACACTTAATGTCACCACCAAAATATACACACAAATGACACAAAAGAACAAATGTTCTGTCTAAAAACATTAAGCTGAATCCTACCTAATAGCAGCTTATTTTTCACATTGACAAGAGGTGAAGTGACTATGTTCCTGCTTTTCAGCAAAACATACAATCACTCATCACATCCAAATGTCAGCCACATTACCGCATCAAGAAAGCATAACCCAGGTAGGTCTAAGAGTAAAACAAAACTCGAGGCAGTGGCACGAACAACCCTTCCCCTCCCCTCTTCCTTACTCTCTCCTTCATCCAACAAATCTTTTTTGAGTATTCACTATGAGAATACCCATCCTCCCTTTTTACTTTCTGATTTTTCTGTGAAGCTGGTAACATTAGTTTCAGTCGTCTTAAAAAAGAAAGTACTTACATGATGAGTTTTACAGTTATTTATAATATCTATCTATCTATTTATTATATAAAAACAAAATTTTTTTGCCACTGTACACAGAATAATCAGAGTCAACTAAGACAGTGTATGGTCCAGCAAATACACGAATTCGATTTTCTGTTCGGGTTGCCTTTTGCATGTGAAAATCGGCAGCACCTTGTGCAGTTTGGAATGCGTATCCTTTGGGCTGCTCTGCCCAAGGAACCATCCACACTTTCAATGGCAACCAACACTGCAAGATGGCCCAAGAAGCTGATGATAAATTTCACGACCAATACTCAGAGTGGTACCAACTACTAGTTCTTTCAGCCCCTCAAAACCGCTGTGGAGTTCATGTAGAGGATCTGGGTTGGGCCCTTTTCCTCACTAACACAACTGTGCTCACCTGCCGCACTCACATGCAGGGCTGACTCATCCCCACACGGCCCAGCGCTGACAGGTTTCGCATACCCATCCTCCATCTTAAAGTTCCCCAACGCTGCGCAGTTATCATCATTGCTGTGGTAGCTGATGAAACGCCAAGCAAAAGTGGGCAGCTGACTCTTTCTTTTTGTAAGTCAAAGCTGAATGTATAAAATCACTGGGGAAATACCTCAATAAGTAGCAATATTTCACTTAGTTAAAGTGGTACACCGACTCCATGCTCAGTTACAGAAAATATCGATATTAAGGCCTGGATGAATATTTAATCTCTCCTCAAATCAAAATCTGAAAAAGGAAAGTTCTATTCTCAGTAATTCAATTGGTATGTAAATAGTGCAGAAATAGGAATAACAATACCTTGTGTCAATTATGTAGAATCATTTGCCTTGTAATGAATTAGCTTTAAACCCCCTACACTGCACATTTAAATTGAAACACTATCCTCTCTATGACTTTAGAGATGCAGAAGAAGCAAAAGAATTTACGAACATCTCTGGTGGTTTAAGGAGCATCATTTACTTCTCCAATTAATTGCCTGTAACACATTAATTCTCAAGATTACTTTTCCTTCCTTGGAAAATACACAGAATATCAGGTGAAGGACCTCATGTAAACAAGCATTCATCCTCTCACACCAAGTGTTAAGTCGTCTTTTAAAAACCATACTTACTGTCATAAGTTGCCACTTGTTTTTCCATTGTCCCCTCTGAAAACCCCCAGTGATTCTCTGAATATCATCCTTCATTTGCTACTTCATTAACTTTCCTTACTACTCTGGGTTTCTGAACTATTTCAAAAATAATTCAGCAGAGACCACGCAGAAGCAAAGCTACTGCGTCTGGCTCACCGGAGAAACAAACAGTAAGGTCCACCTGGCTACAGCGGTAAATCAGGAAGAGCGGGACCCAGTTGTTGTTCATTAAGTTCTCCCCCCACCAAACCTCTGTGGAGCGCACGTTCAGAATCAAAGCTGGACCCTCTTTTTTCATTAGCGCTGTGATTAAGCAGCTATGCTCACCTGCCACACTACAGCATCTTGACAGGCACTATCTACGCTGTGAGGCAGGTAGGACAGGTGCCTCTGTCCATCTGATACCCGAGAAAATGAGACAATAATAACACATGTAACTTCCTTAAAGAGAAAAGGTCAAACAGTTTGCAAATGACCAGGACATCCCCTCTTTCCCCTGAGACAGTGGTTCTCAACCTTGCTTGTGCATTAGAATCCCTTGGGAAGCTTTGAAAAAAAACCGCCAGTGTCAGGTGGCCAAACCAGACCACACTGCCTACCCAGACCCAGTAAATGCCTGGAGCAGTGTCTGGGAACCAGCATGTTTTAAAAGCTCTCCAGGTGATGCAAAGGCACAGAGTTAAGAACCACTGTCCTGTAACCTATAGACGTTTGAAAGGCTGTCATTGGCAAACACCAAGATTCTTTCTCTCATTTCCTTTTCTTAACCGAAGTGGCTCTGCTTAACCAATAGGAGGACGGAGGGGACAGGGATGACAGACTGGCAGAGCAGGGGAAAATGATAGCCATGACAATAACCACGGACACCGCCGAACCAAGTATGTTCTCCAGTAGGGAGAAAAAAAGAAAAAGAAAAAAGGCCCAAGAAGAAACATGGTTAAACATGGTTCAATAAAAATCAAAAGGAAAATACATTCAGAAGAGCTAAAAAGCCAAGTTCAACACATGTGTATTTACACACATTGCTGTATGTATACACATTTTGTCTGTTTTATTTCTCCCCTCCCCCAAAAGAGCAAATTTTCAAACAAATAACTATACCTAGGCATGTGTGTCCCAAATGTCAGGAATGAAATTTTTCCAACATCTGAGAGTAATTTTGTACAATATATCATTGCTCCTATGCGTTCACCTTAAAGTAGAAAGATCAGGGTAGAATAACTAAACATCCAAATGCAGTAATAGTTTTTCTCTCCTATTAAGCATGATCTGAAACCCACTAATTATTTCCAGAGGGAACTTCTCTCATAGCACTCTATTCCTGAGCACATTCTGGTTCCTTAGGCAACAACGACTTCCTGTATTGGCAGGACCGCTAAGGGGAAAGTCTGTAGCTAAAAGTATCCTCCTCAGATGAGGAACTCCAAGCCCAAGAAACAATTAGGAATTAGTGGGGATTTCATAGTCCAGTCTTCCTGTTCCCTGCCACCAATCCAAAGAAATCACAAGAACACTCAGTATTCCCCAAAGACTGCGGATATGAGCTCTTAAAATTTCTAGGATCTCCAAACGCATACACATATACAACCTTCACACACGTGAATGCACGTAACAAATGAGGTTTGTGAAAAACACTACCAGTTACACAATGCCTTCAAAATGAAAATACTAGGAAAGAGATTTTATACAACTCAATCTGTAGGACATTAGTCAAAGGCAACTGACAGTTTTATAACTGCTTGACTTGAAGTTCTTTGTTAGTGAAACCTCAGACTAGAAAGCTACTGTGCCTTGTTTTCTCCTCCCCGTCTCCCCAATTCCGTCCCTTTTAGCTCTCCAAATGTGTTTGTTCTGTTTCCTTCTTTGTTTTTCCCGAAAGGGAAAAAATTAACGGTCAAGTAGGTTTAATTTTTAAATCGGTGCAAGACCCTTAACCAGACTGTACTAAGAAAAAATGCAAATGGAATGCTCTTGAAAATGGCTGCACATTAAACACACATCTTGTGACCCAGGCCTTTACTAAGACGAGTTCTTAAAATTCTATGGAGGTCAGAAGTTTAGTTTATTCAGCAAGAATAACTCTATTAACAGCTCCAGCTCCTCGTCACCACAGTAAACATCCACACATTCCAAATCCTGGAAAATGTGAGGCAGTTAAAAGAAGGTTGGAGCTGCCCAAGGGCTGCATTACTCTGCCTGGAAGCTTCGACAGCTATCAGTCTGCCGTAGGAACGGATGGAAGGTGTCCCCGGGGATGGATGTATCACAGTATACAAAAGCAGGTACATCGGACTCAGAAGATTGATTTTTCAGAGAAGAGGGTAGAAACGGAGAGGCTTCATATATATCACTACCAAATAATAACAAAACAACAACAAAATAATAATGCCAGAAAGCTCTTTAAGCGTATGCCCAGGGTATCAGAATTCCATATCGACTAAGTTTTTAAACACAGATTTTTTTTTTTTTTTCCCTAAACGGTCCCATCTTTTATTAGAGGCTAATGTTAAAAGTCAAAACCCATCAGATTTCTAAGCAAAGTGAAAAATAACCCAAGCCTTACAGCGATTCAAGAAAGTTTGTGGCTAATTTTACAACATCCACCACCAGTGAGGTCACACTGCAGGAACTCGATCCTATTCCACACTAGAATAAATAATGACAAGCAATAAACTGAGGGACACAAAGTCACAGCTAAGAAATGGAAGATAGTGCCTCACCGTGATGAGTCAATTATCCAAGTGCAAGAAAATCTTAATTTTCAGTTTATGGAAATAATCTTCCTTTCCAAATCGTTTTCTGGTCCTGAAAATTGGCACCTAACTAATTAACTGTCTCAAGTCCTCTTATGATTATGTCTCGAGTCCTTTTCTATACTTTTCACACTGAGATACCAACCTGAAGCCCTTTATCCATCACATCTGCTCTAGGAGCAAATCGAAGGAAAGAAGGACTCTGCACACCCCAAAGAGAGGCAATGAGAGAGAGGCTTGCGCCCCACCTGAGATCCCTTGCACTGGGTGGTGTGTGAACAGGCATGCCAGATGGGAAAATTTTTAATTCCAGTTCCTCTTATATCGATCCCTCCCAACGTGGTTGCATAGTACTGTTTTAAGTGGCTTCCCAGTTAAAAGTACAAAGGGGGAGGTGCCCCCAATGCCCCAAATTTCTAAAGCCAAAAGTAAATTCTGACTATCACTTCCATTTGAACAAACAAGAGAGCTCCCCGTGTCTACTGCTTTCAGTCCCTTTCTCTGGTTCCTTCTTCTGTAATTTATTTTTCCTTACGGAGGCTATCGAAATTTTTCTTACCTAATTATGAAATACGTCCGATAAGAATATATTCGATGTAATATGCAGAATTCGAAGATTTTTCTAAGAGTTTTTGTTTTTCTATCTTAAAACAACTTGTTTTCTGCCTTCAGGTAATTACGCTTACACCGGTCACCTGATTTTCATTCTTCACTTTTACTCTCATTCCCCATAATTGGTCACTATTCTTAACTATTTTCTCTCGATTACTTCTTTCTCAACAGTTTCTCCCAATATTGTCTGCTTTCCCATTCGCTCAGCCTCTTTTGCACATATTTTGCTTTCTTCCCTTTAAGTTTCAGCCCTCAAAATTTCCCCTCGTTACAGAGGATCCTAACAATGATTTTTGAGTCTCTGACCCTTCTCCCTACCCTCATTCTTGCCCTTTCTTCTCTCCCGAAAGACCGTGATATTGACAACTGTGTCTCCTTTATCCTTGACCAGTTTGGCTCAGAGGAAAAAAAGTCTCCCCCCGACCTCGATTCTTCATTTGCTTTTTTTCCATTGGTGTACCCATGGGCATGCTTCTCCCTTAGCTGTTCTACTCTACTCATTCCCCAATGGAGCAATGAAGCTCTCTCCTTGGTATTTAGTTTTTCATTATCTCTTGGCCTCTATCAATGACACCCGCCACCTGAAACCTCTGTCCTTAATGATCTTATGCTATAGATGTGGCCAACCATAGTCTGTGATCCACTATCAGTATGGCACATGCCTGATTTATATTTCCAATAGCAATGACAGGTTAATCCTGATCTATTTCTCTTGTACCTTGCTTCTGTTGTGACTAATGGGTTGCACTTGCCAGATGGACTGCTGAGTTAAGGGGCAGGGAAGGTGCTGTGGTCTCCCGCAGGTCACAGAACAGACGTGACTGGATCAACTGGGGCTTAAGCCTTTGACCTCGGCTTCATTAGCTCTGAACCAACCAGCCGCAGCCACATCGTGATGATGGCCCCTCACTAAATGTAAGAACCCTGGCTCAATTCAGAAGGTAGTAGTGAAAGGCTCAGCAACACAAAAACGTCATGTCAGAGAGAGCGATCAGTTGAGATCTATGTCCCTTTCTGACTCTCATGATCCCTCTCAGGGGCAAAGGTGACCCTCACCCTGCTTCTCACATTCCTCCCTGTTAGCACTTACAGTGGAGAGCCACTTTTAGGGACACCTGATTCATTCTGAAAGTAAAAGCAGTCATGAACAAAAGGACAAACATAGTTCTTATTTCAACAAAAATCCAAAGAGCATAAAAACCACTTTTCTTTCCTCTCCAAATACCACAAAGCAAATTCCCCTTACAGGTGACATAAATACATCATGGGGAAGAGGGCACGGGGAAATAAATAAAAATAAATTGTATTTACCTTCTTCTGTTTCATGCCACACGATCCCTTCCAAATTCACACTGGTCCCAGGTTCACAGGGCCCAAGACACTCTGGCTCTGTCACTACTCCAACTTCACAGGTATTGACACCCACGGAACGAGTCCGAACCAAAAGCTGCTCAACCGGTGCTGCAATATTGGATGAAGATGGGGAAAAGTAGGAGGGTAGAATCTGAGGCGTGAGACTGCTGGAAATCGGCGGTGGCGGAGCTGGCACTGTAAACAGGGGGTCAACCTGAAAGACAGACAGGCTTACTGCAGTGGTGCTGCACTCTGTGAGTTCTTTTTAATGCAATCTGTTTACATCACTTCTAGAATATATCACCATTCCAAATTCCATTTGCAATTATAACACGCTTTGGGAGTTTTAATGGTGCCAAAATATAAAGTAGAATAGAAATGAGCATTTTATTTTTTCATGCCAAACGAGGCAAATATTGGAGCTCTAGCTTCCTGTATTATAGGCAAGCCTTCAATGTCCTCCTAAATCCACCAACAGACAACCCTTAGCCCTCAGTACATGTGAATCAAACGTGCTTTGCAAAATTAAGACTATTTCCCACTTGTAATGAAATCTTATTTTCAAAATAAGCTATTTTCCAAAGGAAAAACTCCAATAAACACCACATATGCATCATTGGACATCTAAGCACAGGAGATGGACTAAAATCATTTCCAAAGTACTTTATATAAACCACGATGAATTCAAATCACTACTAAAATATATATATAACTTACTCTGCTGAATATATACAATACATAAACTTAGATTACACACACTGAAACACATAAACTGGATATTATTAGCATGTATTAAGCACCAACTTCTAATTAAGTGGTCTACTACAAAATTTAGCAGAATTCACATAAATGGAGAAATAAATGGGTGTGCCCAACATCCACAGAATTTGAGTTTCTCCAGTGCACGAGTCCTTTAGTGGTTGAACTTGTAAAGATCCCTGATGAGTCTGACCATGACTCCGCAGTCCTCTCTTTAAATCCAGGAAATAGTACTGGCAGCCAACACAAGATCCTGTGGTGCAGTAACTGCTTTACACCCCTACCCTGAGAAGAGCAGCAAAGGAGTTCTTCACAGAAAGTTTAGGAGACTGGCCATAGTGAAACCAAAAGCTATGCCTGTACTAAACAGGTAGATCACCAACCGACTGATTCATTCAACCCATTTTAACAACTATCATGACCGCTATAGAATAGCTGTGGTCCTGATGACACGCTATCAAATGGGAAAGAGCCAAATGCAAAAGCAGGTCTGTTCCAGGACTCCAAATCCCTACTTAGGTCCTCGTGTTGCATGTGGACACCACCATAGAAGGAAAGACACCTTGCACATTTTATCAGTTGAGCTAGCAAACCATATGTGTAAAAAAAGGACACGTAGAAGGCCGTTCTGATAAAATGCCACCTTAGTCTGATGTACATCTATGTCCCCACGTAACCTTTGTAAGAAATCAACACTTGGCTACAGATGTAATATTACATAGTCTTTTCTGTTAAAAATAAAAACACACATACACACAAAAAGAGTGCATTTCAAGATAAGTCGCATGAGGAAGTGTGCTCCCAGTTAAACAGCTGAAGCAGTCATCTGTGTGGGCTCCTTGTTCATGTAACTGTAGGAACTATTTCTACAGTTTGCTTTTCACTGAAGTGATAAACTGACGTTCACTTTCCTGAGTGATCCAAGATGCAATAGAACAGCCCTTCATCCAACTGCATATTAAAGAAACTTAATTTCCTGCTCTCAAAGCTGCCATAAAACTTCTTTTGCCGCATGCTTTTTATTGTTCCTCATTCTTGATCACAGAGCCCAAGAAAGAAAAGCATTTAACAGCCCCAAACCCCAGGTCTGGTGATTAATGCTTTCGTGTAAATGCAGCTTAATGTGGATCAAAGTTCACACTGATAGTTCCTATTTTAAAACTGGGCTGACAAATGAAGAAAAGGGTTCTGAGGAAGGAAATTTAAGCGAGTGGGGAGAATCCAATGCTACCTTGTAGTCTTTATCACAACTAAAAAGACTGTGAGATTGGACTTGCTTTCCAGAATTTAAAAAAAAAATAACCAAGACAAATTATAACCCAGCTACTGTACTTCCTTTATGCATGTTTCTCAACAACCTCTTAATTTGTACAGTTAGTTGTAAATTGACCGTAATTTGATGCTACACATATAAACTGGAAAAAAAAAAAAAACGAAATGGAAACGATATTCTCAAACTGTTCTTTATATCACTTGATCAACAGCCTATATTAATTCCAAGAGAAACAAATTTAGCTTCAATTGGATAAACAAGAAAATGAAATGAAACAAAAGAGGTGAGGAGACTTACAGAGCATCGACTCTCTGATTTTGAAGATCAGGACACAGTAGGAGCGATGTGTGCGACAGAAGTTATGGGGACAGAGCATGCTGACACGATGATTTTGGCCCCAACTCTGACACACTAATTAAGCTTGTGACTTTGGAGACTCATTTAACCTCACTGAGGCCCATTTTCCTCAACTGGAAAATGTATTCCTTCCTTGGCCTGCTAATACTGACAACAAATCATATTACAACAAAATTGCAGACTAAATCCTTACTTCAGTATGACTCTGCTTATGAATATATTTGCATACATGTACACACACGCTCACATACTATTTGATCCCAAAGAGTCTAGACGGCTTGAGAAGAGAGGCCACTGGTATCCTGAGCCTATTAGCAAGCTGTGTTTATTTCCATTAACACAGTCCAAATGCAATGAAAAAAGTTTAGTTGATGACATTTATAGAAGAGACATTGGAGCCCTGTCCCCAAATGTTTTAAAAGGAGAAAGCTAAGGTTCAGAGAGTTTGACTATAAATTGAACTTAATCATAAACAGTCCTCCCCAATGTGATAATAGTCTAAAACCCTTAAGCTTGATAACAAAACTCAATAGGTAATACAGTTTTAAAGGCTACTCTTTGGCTTATACAGCAACTTTTAGTTTTTCCACTGCACGGGCTTTCCCACAGACACCCAAAACTGCCATTCCCACAGGCACAGGATCATCATGACCAGGGAGAGCAGAAAAGGGAACTTTACTCCATTGGGACTTCAGGATTTAGAATGGAGAATAAAGGCCACCGTGTGATTGACTGGGGGCCCTTCTTCCCCAGAAGTCACCAATGACAGAGGAGGTGAGGAAGAATTACAGTCACTCCCAGAGGTGTTTTATTTAGCAGGTACGCTACTTTAAATTTTTTTTTTTTTTTTTGCCAATACAAAAAATTAAGGAAATGTCTGAATTTCCACTATCTCCTAACACAATAATTGAAAAAATGTGCTATGCTGGGCCCACACCCTCGCATCAACTAATAGGGCTAAGCCTGTGGTAACCTGCCCAGGCACAGGCAGCTGAGTTTGTGCCCCCAGCTTTTCCCTGAGACAATCACAGAATGTTTTAGCTATAAGGTCATCTAGCCCACCTTACTCATTCTAGAGGAAAATGTGGTCCATATTTGTGCAAGGGCAATAAGTTATCTCTCGTGGCAGCCCAGGTGAGCACGAACAAGCAGCGTCCTACAAGCAGAAACTTTACAGTAGGGGGCGTTCAACAGACATTAGGAGACAAAGGAGGGGCGGATGTGAATTAATACAGAATGTGGCCAATTCCTTCTGCCTGTGAATGCCCCCAGTGGGAGGTGTTCCCCTCCCCCCCCCCCGAAAAGGTTTCAGTTCTCTTGTGTACCTCAGGGTGTCTAACACAAAGCCACACATACCATATGTAAAGCAGGATTTTAGAGGGTGATTTCAAGAGTTATTTTTTGCCTTATACAAAAGATCAGCTCCACTACGCCCTGATTTCTCAGGTCACTGATCCCCTACACTGAACCATAATTTCTTCAACCAATGAAACTCATTAACAGAGAGGGAAGCGCCAATTTTCACAGACTCTCTCTGGTGAGGCGGCAGCATATGCTTGGACATGGGAGCGGTGGGCCTTGGGTTGTGTTGGGTCCTGACCCTGACCCTGTTGGTACTTGCTGTGTGGGACCCTGAGCAAGTCACCTGGCTACTCTAAGGCTCAGTGTCTGGGTCTAAGAAATGGGAGTAAGAATAACAATTACCTGCGTAGGGCCCAGGTAATGACTCAGTGAGATCATTCATGCAAAGCGAGGGCTCAGCATAATTCTTAGCTCAGTAAACAATGACTTAGAAAAAAAAAAAATTTCCCACGTCTGATGTTACAGTGCCCTAACCCTTCACACAACCTTACAAAGCTGCTTTTTATATCCTACTATGTTTAACATAAATCTATAATCTCCTCCAAATGCATGGTGAAGTGCAGTTAAAGTGTGTTAAAAGTATAAGAAAAAGGGCTTAACCCTGAGAGGTTCAGCCTGGGGAAATACTGTTCCTTTCCTACACTGGCATCTGGCAGCGTAATCCGCCCCATTTTATAGCAGGCCCTGATGAGTCCTCCACGTCTACAGAATCTCCTTCACTAGTCTCTCGTTACACCTCTTTTTCATACACTGCTCCCCCCAAAGTCTCCATTTACCCACCTAAATTCGATCAATCATATGGCCAACCAATAAATAGTTTCTACACACCAGCTCTGTGTCAGGCACTGTTCATCTTGCTGGCAAAGCTGGAGTGGGCGAGACTGTGACACTAGTCAAATAACTGTACAAATATAGCAAATTTACAACTGTAACTGCAGAACTCAACCAAGGGGCTGTCCGTGGGAGCCCGAGTGCAAACAGCAGCAATGAGTGGGAGACTGTGTGGTATAGAAGAGGTGGGTCTCTGGACCGGGAATCCAGCTCTACCTTTAGCTACAAAACCCTAGGTGAGTCTCTTGATCCCTGTGGGACTCAGTGGCTTCATCTGTAAAATGGAAGTAACACATGGCTAACGTGACTATTATGTGAGATCATACCGACATTAGTTCAGGGTCCGATACAGAGTAGCTATCAATAAATAAAAGCTACTGCCATTCGCAATATTATTATCATTATTACAAATATTCTTGAGACCTGAACTAAAAAGAAATCAATAGGTGGTTTGGCCCTATAAGGCCAAATGCTAGGATTTGCTACTTTCAAAGGCAATTCAAGAGAGCTAATTATGAATATCTTTCTGGGGGGAAGTATCTTAAATTGGCAATAATCAGATACTCCATTTTAAAATCATTTAAAATATTAGCAGTCTCATATTATTAATAACTGGGGGGAAAATGAGAATAGAGAACTGGCTGGTTTCAGTAATAGTTCCTTTGTCAAAGCTCTTTTCTATCATCTTGATGGGACACTGATGTAACCTATTACAGCCCAAAAGAGGAAAGGAGGAAAGCAGCCATCTCCAGTGGGGGAAAAAAAAAAAAGACCCATAAGTCTAACAGCTGGTGGTGGCAGCCTGTCAAACTGAGGAAAGTTAATGTCAAGAACAGACGCGCGGCAGTCTCTCACTGTTATTTTTGCATGATTATTCCCAGGTGTTGGTGCACGCTGAGCAGTAGCCTGGCTATTTATCACTGGAGAGAGCCTAAGAGCATGGGAGCGGGGGATCAGGGAGGGTAGGGAGAGGCGGGGAAGGAAAGGTTATTTACACAGATAGCGGCACTTAGCGTGTGTAATCAGAGGACTGGGGGTGGGGGGGCGGGGGTGGAGGGGATCTGCAGAGAGGTTGTGGCAATATTTTCTCTGTTCACCTCACTTCAAGGGCTTCCTCAGTGCTGATGAGCAAAGAAGGCTCCAAAGCTGGAGTGCTGGTGGCGGCAGCTTCGCATCACTCCAACAGTGACTTATCAGCCAGCGATGGTTTCTAGTACCTGGAAGCCGACAGCAAATGAGGAAGGGTCGCCAGGACAGGGCTGTGGGTGCTCCAGCAGGCACTCCTGCTCTGCTCAAATCCATCTAAGAGACAGTCAGGTGGCTCAGCTGTGTGGACAGCTAGTGCCGCCAGCAGAGAAAGAAGGGGGAAACGAAGGGCCAGGGAAACAAGCAAGCCTCAATGAAAGAATCCCTCCCACAACCCAGGGCAGGAGAGCCTGCCCTGGGTTTCTTCCATCTGTTGCCACAAATCTCCAAGTTCATCTTGCTATTAATCCCTCCATCCTGGGGCTCTCAGATCACCGACAAACAATCAGAGGGGAAATGGTGTTTTATTTTGCTCAGTTGATATTTTTACATTCTATGAGTGCGGTGGGGCACGATAACTTAATGCTCACTTTTCTCCATATATCCTGGCATTTGGCTGTTTTACGAGATTGCCCACAGTCACCTCTTTAATTTAAAAGGCATTAGACAGAGACTGCACTTTGCGAAGGGGAAGTCACAGCTCTTTAAAGGTGACCACTGCCGCAGTCTCCCACTTTCCATTTTAACCGCCCTTTCTGACATCACTGCTTCATTAGCAGAGCACGGGAAGCTTAAAACTGTTTCCTTAAGCACTGATCTTTTCTCCATCCCTGACGGACAAATCTGGAATGACTGCCCTTCAGTCATTCCTAATTCTGTCTTTCCTAACCGTAGAGCAGACTTTTCCTTTTAGAACCACGATCAAAACAATTTGCGCTTTACAGCTTTTGGCGAAAATGACACGAGCGAATTCTTACTAAGGGCCTACTGGGTACCAGGCACCACCACACATTTTCTATATTTTGAACTTAACTCTCACAACATCCCCATTTCATAGAGGCAGAAACTGAAGATCTCAGAGGATGGACAACTTATCTGAGCTGAAATTGAAGGCCTCTGATTTCAAAATCTATAGACTTTCTTATAAAAAATGGCAGCAGCTACTGTTCAACGTATGTAAGACAGGAGGGCTTAGGTCACACTGTGCATCCTCTCGTTCAGTCTTCACAACAAGCCTGTGGGGAAAGCACTTTACAAATGAGAAATAAGAAACCTGGGGAAAGTAACTTGAAAAGGTCGCTGAGGGTCAGTGGCTGAGCCAGAATTTGAACCCGCATTGATCTAACAGCAAAGCAAACTCTTCTAAATGTAAAATAGAACTCAGGTTGGAAAGAACCTTCCTCCCAAGGTCATTTTTTGACCCTTTTCTGTACGTTAGAAGCTATGCACACCTGTGCCACCTTCTATTTATTACATACTTCAGAACAGTGTATCTCGAGTGTCCAAGCAAACACTTGCAAACCCTTCTGAAGAAGCCCCTCTTAGAAACCTCACTGAAAACAAAGCTCACGTTTGTTTTGCTGTGGTTTTTTTTAAATCATCCAATTCCAAAAGCTACAACTATGTACAATGACTGGGAACTAAAGCATTATCTTCATTTTTTTACTCCCAGGTGTGAAGGCCAGAGACTGCCCTAAATGAAAAGCCAAAGGCTTAGCTGTTAGCCTGATAGGTCTCACTGGGGATGGAGCGGGACTCTGCCCCAAGGCCAGTGGGGCCAAGACAAATGCTTCCATTTCCGGCCAGGACTCCAGCCATCCTGAAGCCGAAGAAGGCCAATCCAGGGGCTCTGTGGTGCTGCTTGTGCGGGGTGGAGGGGGCGGCCGAGGCGAAGCCACGGACCGTTAGCGTATCACTCTAAAAGTGGCCCTATGTGCAGGTCACAAAGCAGAGGCACAGATGGGCCAGCCACATCTGTAAAATATAAACAAGTGACTATTTTAAACTTCATTCTCTAATGTTGACAGCTTTTCAAAGCAGAAGAAAAGGTACTGAGTATATAGAGTACAATTAAACTACTCAACTCAATGTCTTAATTTTTTGTTTTGTTTTGAAGCCAAACCAAATTCAACTGTGTAGAGGTCCACAGGAAAGCGACACTGGTGGAGGTGGAGAGGACGTAGGGACTCTGGCCTTGAGCACGCTTTCCACCAGACCACATCAGTTGTCACGTACTTAGCCTCATTTGCGTTCTTTAAAAAAACATGTCCTGTGGCTGAGCCACAGACTCTTCATCTGTTCTAAAAGTGCCGCTGACATCTTCCACTGCCCGGACTGCTGCGTGTGCTTTAAATAGTAGCAGTAAATGATCAGTGTCTTAATACCTAATTCCTAAGGGTTGTCTGATTTCCTCTCATCCTGACTATTTCTAAAGACACTTAAAAAAAAAAAAAAAAAAGCCACAAAGAAAGGAGACAGCTCTAAAGGTATGAAAAAAAGTCTGTCTTCTTGGATTAATCCTTTTCTCAAGTCCCTTTACTTTTCTGCACAAAGGTGAATCCCTGAAAAGTTCCACACAAATCCCATTTCTATCGATTAGAGCTGTTCTCCAACCCTTAAGAATGAAACTTTTAAAAAATGAAGCTCAGCGGTAAAACTCTGGATTTTTAATTATGGATTTAGCTTTAACGTGGATGTACTGATATTAACGAACAAATCCATTTCAAAACCTCTAAATATTGAGTATCTTAATAGATCCTGGCCATCGATGCACTGCCTGTTGTTGTATAACCCTAATTTCTCCTTGAAATGAGGTTGACATTAGGGAAAGGTCGGAGGCCTCGCAGTCTCATCCTTCTGGACACATACATGATTTTAAAGGGCGGTGGCGGGTGGGGAGGCTGTTTAAGAGGGGAAAAAAAATCACCTTTTTCCTAATCCTCTCTACTAACAGCACTCCTTTACACTAACTAGGGAATCTCACTCACAACCACCTGAAAGGAGTATTTTCAACTACAATTTTAGACATTTTAATCATCAATACAATACATGCCGATCATAACAAATTAAATAACAAGGAAGTGCCTGAGTCACATCATTTGGGAACTAAGAAGGTGCCTCAGAAAGAGGCAAAAATCTGCCTTTCCACGGCATGGTGGGTTGGCCACAGAAGGGGGCGATTTTGACCCCCTGCTCAGCACGCTCTCTTGGTACCATTCACTTCCTTCCTTGTAAAATCTAAACATTGCTCCTGTAAATACAAGTCTCAGAGGCTCAGCGTGATGTCTCGCCCTTCTTCCTCCCAGACCTCCCAAATTGTGACTCTAAATACAGATCGATCTCAAGAAATTAATGAAAGCTTTGAAATTTTAATTTCATATCAAATCAAACAACTTGGTAAAATAAAGCTCTAATAGACTATCACAGAGCTAGAAGGTTAGAGAGAGAGCGAGCTAAAATCACAAAGAGGCCCTATGGCCAGGCCACCTACACACCTATTTTCAAAGATCCCTTGGAGACACTCACATCCACTCCCCTTACAGCTCTACGGAAAGGCAAGCGTAGGTTTTCTCATCTGATTTTACAAACTGAGGAAACTGAGGTCTTAAGAGTTAAGGCACCTCTCTGGGTCAGAAGCAAAACAAGACGCCATGGGATATCCCAGCAGGGACTATGGTGACCTCTACCAAGTTTGGTGCCGTAACTCAAACTTTTAAAAGTTTCTTCTCATAAACAACCCCCCACACCCAAAGAAAAACCTGCTCACAGATCCAGAATCCTATTTTCCCTCCGGAGAACATAGCAAATAATAAAAGTCAAAAGATCATTCTCCAGAGGGAACCTCTCTTCTAACAGTTTCTTATGCATCCTTCCAGAGATTTTTTTTTTCCATTTAAAAATAGCCTTCTGTGCTGCATGAATCTTAACATGAACATGTACTACTTTCATAATTAAAAAAAAACAAAAACACAAATTTTTAATAAAAAGATGCTAAGCCATTCTATTTGAGAATAAAAGTAAACAAATGCTAACACAGAGGGAGAAGGCAGATGATTTAAGACTATTATTTCAACTCCTTATGCAGAGGTCCTGAAACCGACAAGCCAAGGGTGGTATAAGGACCTAGTTTGTGTGATGGGGGGCAGTGTATTGATCCCATGTCCTCCCCTTTATAAGGGCTGCGCTTAAAAGCTGTCTCACCTTGGGAAGTCGTTTCATCATCTAGCAAATTTTTGCCAGGTGTGCCACTATGTGCCAAGCATTGCTGCAGGAGCCCTGGAGGGGCTCCAGGGTGACAGAGGGGGACAAGCAGTGGCTGAAGAGCAGTGTATGGTCAGGGCTGAGGTGGTCAGTTAG
>NW_011888820.1:8023619-8036431 GCF_000151845.1 Pteropus vampyrus
ATCCTATTTTCCCTCCGGAGAACATAGCAAATAATAAAAGTCAAAAGATCATTCTCCAGAGGGAACCTCTCTTCTAACAGTTTCTTATGCATCCTTCCAGAGATTTTTTTTTTTTCCATTTAAAAATAGCCTTCTGTGCTGCATGAATCTTAACATGAACATGTACTACTTTCATAATTAAAAAAAAACAAAAACACAAATTTTTAATAAAAAGATGCTAAGCCATTCTATTTGAGAATAAAAGTAAACAAATGCTAACACAGAGGGAGAAGGCAGATGATTTAAGACTATTATTTCAACTCCTTATGCAGAGGTCCTGAAACCGACAAGCCAAGGGTGGTATAAGGACCTAGTTTGTGTGATGGGGGGCAGTGTATTGATCCCATGTCCTCCCTTTTATAAGGGCTGCGCTTAAAAGCTGTCTCACCTTGGGAAGTCGTTTCATCATCTAGCAAATTTTTGCCAGGTGTGCCACTATGTGCCAAGCATTGCTGCAGGAGCCCTGGAGGGGCTCCAGGGTGACAGAGGGGGACAAGCAGTGGCTGAAGAGCAGTGTATGGTCAGGGCTGAGGTGGTCAGTTAGGCCCAAGGCATTATGGGAGCTCCAAGGGTGGGGCAGGGAGTGTGCAAGATGGACCTTAAGCAGTGCAGGGCGGAGCCTGGGGAAGGGACTGGAGGTACAGGTAGAGCTGAGCCATTCTGGACAACACAGTCAGTTGAGGAGTTCAACATGTAGGGAATCAAGGATAAGAGGGAGAGCTGAGGCTGGAGAATCAGTCACTCACAAGGAGTCTGGGCCAGGCTAAGAATTTGGTGGGGGCTTGGGGGATATTGCAAAGTTAGAAGAGAACACTGAGGATTTTAAAACGGGGGCACGCGAGGACTGGATGTTCATTTGGTAAAAAGCACACAGGAGGCTGTGGGGAGAACAGATGAGAGGGGGTTAAACTGGAGGAAGGAAGAAGGACAGCTTGGAAACCATTACAGTAGAGTCCATGGATGGCAGCTGTGGTGGGGATGGGGAGAGGGGTGGGGGAAGAAGGTGAACTCAGAGAGGAGTCCCGGGGTTCTGTTTCAGTTGGCCAGGGCATCTTTCCCTGTGATGCAGAGGATGGGTGGAGGATGGCCTATGGAGTGATGTCTGTCAGGCAGGTGGGTAGAGCTCTGTGGGACTCAAGAGGATTATCCACACTAGAGAGGAGTCACTGGCATAAAGTGGTAAAGCCAGCAGAGTGGACACGATGGCTTGGGAAAAATGTAAAGAGCATGAAGAGAAGGGGCACAGGCCCCAACACTGATGAGGCAGAAAAGTCGAGGTCACAGCAAACCAGGAGAGTGAGTCAGCAAAACCAAAGGAGAGAGGCTCTAAGATCAGAGTGATCTGAGATGTCTGGTATCACCACCGGAGAATCAAGAGGAACAATCAAGAGGAACATGAGGCCTTCACTTCAGGAGGCTGTATCACAAAACCCACCAAGAGGTATCCTGAAAGTGCTTTTCCAAACTGACCCCACAGGGTCCCACCCCCTCTCAGAGTGACGCCCTACAGCGCCCAAGGCACCTCCCCTGGAGAATCACTGCTGGTGCTGGACAGAGATAAAGTCTCTCTCCTTCCCTCTTCCTTCCTATTCTTGTACCTTTAAAAATATGTCCCCTCATTCTTTATGTTCCTGCCCCGAGACTAAACATCCCACTTCCTCCAGCATGAACACCTTCCCTTTCTGGTCTGGGAGCAATAAGCCTTTACAGAGGAAGGGTAGTTTACCCTGCTTGGGTTGTCTCTTAGTCCGCAATCTAGTTCAAGGTCAGCAAATGATTCCCCCATGGGCCAAACCCGGCCCAGTACCAATTTTGTGTATAGTCCACAAGCTATGAACGTTTTTTACAAATGAATTTTTACAATCAAATTAATGGTAGCAAACCACTAACTTTGAACCCACATTAAGTGAAGTGTTATCAACACCCTCTCGTAAAAAGAGAATTCCATTCCTCTCATTAGAAAACCTGTATTATAGATTGTACTCAATTACTATCACTAGGTTTTCATTTTGATCATCTTTAAAAAATCTGTAGAAAACTGTTTTCTCTCCCTCATTATGTAAGTTCCTACATGATATCCTTGTTGCATCTGGGCCAACAAAGCTTAATATATTTTACTATGTGAGCTCTTTACAGAAAAAGCTAATTAATGGCAAATGCCCACACAGTCGACCCTTGAATTCACAATTCGGGTTTGAGCTGTGCAGGTCCACTTCTATGCAGATTTTTTTTTTTTCCCAGTAAATATTGTAAATGTATTTTCTCATGATTTTCTCAATAACTTTCTTTCTCTAGCTTAGTTTATTATAAGAATACAGTATACACTATATATAACATACAAAATATGTGTTAATCTACTGTTTATGTTATTGGCAAGGCTTCTGATCAACAGTAGCTAAGTAGTTAAGTTTTGGGGGAGTCAAAGTTATATAGATTTTTGACTGCACAGTGGGGTTGGTGACCCTAACCCTTGTATTGTTCAAGGGTCAACTACTGTACTTTCAACTACTGTACTTACTGCCTTAGGTCCACCCCTGGACTCTAATGTAATGGGGGAGGTTGTTGGAAAAGAGCAGGAAGTAAAAAGAAAAAGTAAGTAGGCAGTAAGGAGAAGTATGGGAAATAAGAAGCAAGCATACACATCCATTTCTGAATGAAGAAAAAAGAAAAAGAACTTAATGTACTCACTACTTCTTAGCTTTCTCAATAAAACCTAGGAGTGGTAACACAAAAAAGAGGCACAAGAAGGTAAATTTCAAATCTCTCTTAAAACATTAAATAAATATTTATTGAACATCTCTTTATAATGCTAGCCACAGTGCTCGGCACTAATATAACCAAGACAGACAAGACTCCCTGCCTGCACAGAGTTTACAAGTGAATTAAAAAAAAAAAGTGAATATATATATAGTCAATAATTTATATCTCTCTACTCCTATAAGAACAGACAAAACTTAAGCATCCTATGTAATTGCAATGTGTTTTTGGAATATTTTAATCTTGAAAACCAGGATATTTTACCTTAATTCCCTCATAAGTAAATGAATTAGATGAAATGATTAACGTTCTCAAACATATTTTGTTGGAGACTAGAAATGAATGAAGCAATCCCAGAAAACCTCGAGTGCTTTCATCAAGAAGTCCAACTCATCAATGGGACAACTAAATTGTCACTCCCAGAAGCTCCTTCTCACCAAGCGCGACAGAGAGGTCAAAGTCTCATGCCAAGTGTCCCAGTAATGCTTTTGAACTGGGTAATGGAGTGTAATAAATAAAATAAGAGTGCAATCTCTGTGTTTGACTCTCAGATAGTTTGCTTTCTAGCTATATAATCTTAAAGTTTTACTTAACTTTTCTGAGCTTGCTTCCTTACCTAAAGAGGAGAATATTGACTTGTATTTAATGTAAGATGTCAAATGAGGTAATCCATGTAACATCTGTATTATCCCCCATCCCATAATGTGTTCAGCAAATGTTAGCTATGACTGTCATCTCCCACATGTACTGTGTCCAACGCCCCCAACAGCACATGTTTACAGGCCTTGTTTAACTTGTCATGTGGCTAAACCAAGACATTAAAAACATGTTACTATGGTTCTCTGAAAACCAAAGGATGGTTTTCAAATGAAATGGAAACTTCAAAATATCTGGGGATGGATCTGTAATTGAGCATTTACAGTTATTTAGAATCAGGAATAGAACAATATTTCATTTGGGGGACACGGTGATTCTTTTTCCTCTTCCACAAGTTGGTGTCCCGAGAGGAATCCTAGCCTATGAACGAGATCACGATCTTCTAGTGTCAGCATCCATAAAGGGCATTAAGGATGCTAGCCTTAGCTATTTCATAGGGGTACTTCAAGAATCAAAATAAACTCCGTGAAAATTGTCTCAAAAGAACGCACAAGTATAAATGAAAACTAATATGATTATCTATTTACACCGGACTATACGGGCCCTAATCCATTTTAGTTATTTACTCTTTAGAGCAGAGAGGTAATGAGGGCTTGGTGGGGGATAGGAGATAGGGTCACACTACCTTAGAGCCCTGTTCTGAAATAAGCCCTGTGTCTTATTTCAGAATAGATTTTAGATGGCTATAACAAATTACTAAGACTAATTTTAGGGACAATTCACCCAGTCCCATACTTATCAAATAATACCTGCTCTAAATCTTGGTCACATAGAACCATAAGAGATCAGCTCTTTAAAGTGGATAACTATAATCTGTTCAAGATTTCTTAGCCAAAGAATAAGAAATTTTATATAATGCAGCCCTCCCACCGCAAAAACAAACAAACAAACAAACAAAAAAAAACAAAACAGAGGACACGTTCTATATACTAACATCAAATTATAAGCACCTTGTAGGCAATAGAATTTCCACATTTCTATTAAAATGTATATTTCTATTATACTCTCCCTTAATATTGCAGTAATTTCCAGTTAGTCCATTAACACCTGCAAACAGTATTAGCATTAGAGTAAGCTAAGTTTAAATTAATTTGAATCACGATTTAAATCACCAGTCAAGAAGAACTGGTGCCTTTTTTAAATTAAAGAATACACTTATTTTTGCCATGATGATAATACACTTCATAAAACTATATATATACATACGTACTTATATACACATATATATAACTTTTTTAAAAGAAAACATTTAAAGATGGCAAAACAATCTTAAAATATTCCAACATTTTTTATTTTTAAGAGTACCATCTAGCCGTTACATATGCACATATATTTTATATAATCAAAACCATACTCAATCTCTTAATAGATTTTTTTCATATTTTACAGCTACACTGAAACGCTAATACAGTTGCTTTATGTATCAAAACTAAATGGAGAATCCATTTTACGTCACTGAAAGATCATCTTCTCTAAGTTAATCATGAATATTTTTTCAACGGAAAATAAAAACCAAAAAACAAAAACAAAAAAAACTAAAATTAAAAGGGTTTGGTTAAAAAAAAAAAAAAGGGGGAGGGGGCATGTTTCCTTCAACCACAAATCATCTTAAGATAAGCAGCTTAGTTGAGTGAGTACCTTCGGTCTTCAACGCTGATGCTTATCGATAAACATTTATTCCTGGACTATCGTGCTTATTTTAATTACAACCCTAAAATTTACTAGGGGAGAAGGAGTGCTCATGTCAAAGCCACTCTCAGGCAGTTAAGGAATACATCTGGCACGTAGGACACAAGGAAGATGCTAAACTGGAGAAAATTGTTTCCTGTAAGTAATATACCACATATTATACAAAAGGCACATCAGTCAAGCCTTTGTTTTAACTAACAATTTTAAGTCTTTAATAATAACTGTGAAGCATTCTGAGACCTTATGTAACTTGTTTTGTTCTGTTCTGTTCTGTTTTGTCTTGGTGGGGTGGGGTAAATTTGTTTCAGAGACCTTTGCTGTTAAGTGCATTCTCTGGCATTCTTATATTCTAGAGCTCCAGTAACTCTTTAAACTGTAAGTTTGTTAACAAAACCCCTACTCCCAATTTTTGCCCCATCATTTTATTCTAAAATAAAAGTTGTACATTTCGATAAACTGTTTAACCTCTGACACACCTTACAATGAATGTCTCTTAAAAGCAATGTGATTTTTTTAAACCCACTAAATGAATTCCCTTTCTTAAAAATCACAAATAATTGATATAACCACTTCTTTAAGATCCAGTATTTGCTCTCATAAGGTCAATGAAGATTAATTAACTAATATTAGCAAAAAGACTTTGAAGGGGTTCTGGAACAACACAGCCCAAGGATGTGTGAAGATAGAGAAAGAGAGCAGCAAAATGATCTCAAAAATGATTTCATCTTTGTTTGTTTGCTTGCTTGCTTGCTTGCTTGCTTGATAGGTGAGGGAAGTTAGCACAAGGGCACAGAAGTTTATAGTAAAATAAAGGCCCAAGACTCAGCAGAGGTTCCCAGTCAGAGCCCACCGTGTCTGCACAATGTACGCCCAACCTGGTTTCGTCTCTGCAGTGCCCAGAGTTGTGGCCAGAGGGACGTGTCTGTAGCCAGCAGTGTCCCCCATACAAGAAGTGAAGGAGGAGAACAAATACAATTTCTGGGGCTGTTACCTTCTCCTTTTGTAAAATCTTCTTGCTTCCCCTTGCCATTCTATAAAGCGGAGTCATACCCTGACGCGTGGGTTCAGCACATACTATGACTGAACAGTGAGTGCAATCTCACAGTTCTAGATGGCCTGTCCCAGCCATGTCACAATCTGAGCTCAGGCTCACATTCTGAGAACTTCCTCCCTGGTAGCCTCTTCTCTTCCTCTTTCCGAGCGGCATGGCCCCAAGTGGCCTGACCCCACTCCATTCACCTCGGCATGAGTAGCAAAGGCCGAAATGCAACCTGCCACCCCAACCTGTACACCTTCCCATGGAGAGCAGGTAATCTTTATCTGCCTATCATTCTCCAAGTGCCTTGTTAGAGGAACAAAAAAATTCTTCACAAGCGCTAGAAAGTCTAATATTTTGTCAAACAGAAATGAAAAATAAACCTAATCTAAGCTGTCATAGAATCATGAAATGCCTCTGGCAGTTCTATCAAAGTATGTAGACATGTACAGACTCTTTGAAGAAATGAAACTGCAGTTTATCAAGTGTGATTTATAAGCAACACTGATGTAGCTGGTAGATAACACTGCTGTCTAATCATTAGTAGTCAGACAACGGCCATGTGAACACATCAATTATGGGCCACTGCCAAAAGCCCTTGAGATCTTGGAGATTAACAGCCAATCCTCTGTTTTACAAGCTCACATCAAAAAGAATATTAATAAGAGGAGGGGCAACGTGAAAGCTTGTCAGAGTAATTCAGCCATTAAAACAACGCATTTTTCCCCCTCTCCTCTCTGTTGAATTGGCTCAAGGAAGAAGCTGGCATCAGCTACAAAGTGCGATGCTGCCAATTTCTTGGAAAATGTTTTTTCACTAACATATGGGAACTTGTAAGGGTCTGCAAAACTGCTATTTGGTGAAGAAAGACAGGCAAGCCTTCTTCGCGTCTCTTTTTTAATGCTGGAATGAAACAAATGGAGTCATTATTGAATTATTTTTAAATTACTATGCATTTTAGTTGAAACACCCACGGGCTTTTTTCTACCCTCAAATTCAGAAGTTGTGTAAAACCTCACCTATCTTTTATGCTTCCACCATCCTCCAAAATTAACTTAGCTAAAGGAAACGACTAGTACTAAGCTGCACATTAATGAATTTCTTTAAATTAACACGGTTCTTTCCAGTGGCAAACGAAAATCAAAATGTGATCTCTAACTTGAAGTGCTTACATTCCTTCTTCCAAACACCTCAGGAAGACAGACATAAATCCCACTGATATTTCTGCAATTAGAATTAAACACAGCCCATATATAGGAAGCATTTGCAAAAATATATGCCACAGGCACAGCATTTATTTCAGTTATATCAGTATTTAACATACGCACCAGTGAAGACTGCTATATTTTTGTAAATGATCAGATTAAACCAAACAGCTGGCACTAACGGGTAAGTGGGGTTCCAGCAGGCTCCCTAATATATGAACATAAGCCACACTCCAAAATGCATGGCCTGGGTTTCCCCTGCTAACACTTAGAGATCTGTTTGCATTTTTATTTGTAGAACACTCTATTTACTGAGTGTTTTCCTAATATTTCGTTTGTTGTTCATCATTTCAAAATCAGCATAGGGTAGGAAGAAAAACATTAGGGGAGGAAAAAGAAGCACGGGGTTCCTGTAGCTTCTCAGTAGTCAAGCTGTTTGACCCCTAAGTTAGTCAGTTAATTCAAGGGCTTGCTGACAAGCGATCGTTAAATCAAAGATTCTATACCTGGGGTTCGAAGTCTTTGTGGAGTCTCAGAAATCCAGTAATTATACAACCAAAGGTTTATGCATTCGAAATAGGTCCACTTTCATTTTTATTTTTCTTCCGAGAGAAAGAGTGCATAATGCTCAATAAAATCCTACCCTAAAATACAGTTCGGAAGCAAGGGCCTGGTGCTAATAAGGGCAAGTTCAGTGCTGTTTCTTCATTACAGTGAACGCTCTATACACGTTTGCTAGGGAAGGGCACTGCCTTACTTCTAAATCTCGGTTTCTTCACCTGTAAAACCAGAATAACATGTTCCCTGATAACCTTCGAAGGCTGTCCTGAAAATCAACGGGATATGACTTTAGAAGTACTGAATTTACAGTGTTACTGAATTCAACAAACATTCCCTCAGAACTAAATGCTAAACCTTGTGCAGAGATTAATAATTTTTGGTTGTATTTTTGATATTCGAAGGAAATAGCCTTCTGAATAAATAAGCTACCTAGGAAAATTACTTGAGGGGAGGGGAATCCCACAAGGAAAAGATCCCCACGCTTCATTGATGCTATACCAGAAGCCTACTCCGAAAGATGTTGAGAGTTCTCATTAATGGGCACCATCATCACCATCATCTTTTATAATGCATCTGATTTGGAGGTTTCTTTCCTCTACCACCCTTCCGGCAAAAGCTTCTGAATGTCAGAAAAGCACAGGACTTACTAGAGACTCCAGAAGACCCACAATCGTGCCCTGGCCATTAAACACAACCACCACACACTCGTTCAGGTGAAAAAGACTTTCACAATAAACACATATAGTTTCAAATCTATTAAATGTATATTGGCAAGTGTATTTTTTTAAATGTATTTTAATAACATGTTGTGTTTAATGGGCCACTTCAAGGTAAAAATCAAACCACTGTTCTATTTAACAACAGTTATGACTATTAATGACATATGATTGTAATCAATGATTACAGACTGAAGCTCTCAGAACAAGCTGTGCTCCAAATTCTTAATACAAATTTTGCCAAAGATGAAGGGGCCAAATTCCATCCCTGAGTTCCTAAGATCTTATTACACTCCAAACTCCTGAGCTGACTTTTTTTTTTTTTGCCTCTTGCAAATTAGATTGTTAACTTGGTTTAAACAATTTTCCCAAGGTCACACCTAAGCTATAAGTTATAATAGGCACCTCTCTTTTACTTGGATAATGACCCCCACTTTTTTTAAGAGTAGCCTTCCATTTAAGACCTGAGGGGTTTGTGGGTAACAAAGAAATCATGAGACAAAAATCTGCCATTATAATCTGTTATTCTGACACAGTATAATCCTTCTGGGTAAAGCATCTTTATTCTTAAAAATTTAACAGACACGCACTACCAGACCCGGGAAAGCAGGTGTGGTATAACAGATTACGCAGATAATTTAAAGAATTAAAAATGCCAAATAAAGGCTAGATATGTGAAAATCCAGATAATTCTCAGCAGTGTGTTTGCCTGTGACCTCTACAGGGAAGAAAGACAAAAGATGTGGACCCAGAGCAGCCAGCCTTGAGGCCTTCCTTTCCCTGCAACACAGCACATATTTACTGAGCATCTCTTAGAATTAGGCACAGTGCTAGGTGCTAGGGAGATAAAAATAAATAAGACATCCATGCTCCGAATGGTCTCTTGCTGGCAAAGGAAACGTGCATTCACAGATAACAGCAACAAAACTGGAGAGACATAGACACACCATACCTGTCTCCCGTGCAGTAAGTAGATGCAGGAGAAATTACAACTCTTTTTGGAACTCTGAGAAAACGCAGTCCAAAAAGAAATCAAGGCCCAGGGACAGTGGCTTTTGACCAGGGTCATAAAGGAAGTCAAAGTCAAAACATCATGTGGGACCCAGTCTCTCAATTCCCAGTTCCAGAGCTTCTTTCCCTGGACCACGACCCAGACAGCAATCAAAGTAAAGGGTCTAATACAGGGAACAATCTACCTGAAAGCCACATGTGGCCAACTTCAGCAGGACTTACTGGCTATGCTCTGCTGACTAAGAAGGCATGATAGCAAACTGGCAATTTTCTGAAGCCCAGCTGACCTCCACAGATGAGACCCAAAGCAGTAATACTAGGAACTGCATGCTTTATACACACCCAAACATTTCCTCCTGCCTCCACGGCAATTATCTACATGCTACTAAACCAAATGGCTCACTAAGCAAAGTAGTGGCTCATCTTTATTACTCAAGCAGTTTGCTGTGCAGAGATGGCTCTGCTCTAGGATTCTAGGAAACACTAGTAAGGGTATTTATCTGGCTGTAAATATTCCTAGGGCTGGAGTTGCAAATCATTAGTCCTTCCGGCTCTACCTCCCATTTGACCAAGTATACTCATTAACTACCTATAAAATACTTAACGAAGTCATATGTCAAGCAATACCGTGATTTTTCAATAAAGAACCTTAAAAAAAAATGGGAAATTCTAATAACCATTCCTAACATCTGCCTTTGAAAGAAAAAAAGAAATCTTCAAATGAGCTCTCTGAAGCTTCTTCTAAGGAACTTCCTTGTAAAGTAGAGAATCAGAATAGAGGTGAGAGACCTGAGACTGGGTATTTGGAGAAAGGAAAAGCACTCTTCAGGTGGTTCAGATGCATAGCTCTGATTAAGAAACAATGCTTTAAATTAAGGGTTCCAGGATTTTGGATATTGGATCAAATTTATTTATAGTGAAATACAACCCCAAAAGCCAGTAAGAGGAAAATGAAAATCATGCTACTCGCCTTTGAGTTAAAAATTATAAAGATAGTCAACTACCATCAAAGTAGTACAAAAAAATAATTTTTTTTAATAATCTTGGAGAAAAGCCATTCTGCACTAATCCAAAACCCAGAAGCCATAAAAATAAATGAATTATAAATTTGACTACACGATTTTAAGATGTTCACACAGGATATTAAAAAAGAAAACTAGCATAAACGGAATCAAAAGACAAATAAAAAGAGAAAAAATCTGCAAGCACATAAAAAAGTATACTTAATTAATATACACTGAAATACTTTAAAATCAATAAGAAATGGCCAACAACTTACTAGAAAATTAGTTAAGAGGTTATAAAACTATCAACACGTAGGAAAACAAAGAGATACAGTAGCTTGTAAACATGAAAAAGGCAAATTAAAATAATGGGCAACTATCAGATTAGCACAGATTAAAGCCAAAAAATTATAATTCACAGTTATTAGATTGTAGACATACAGGTATTCCATGTTCCATTGTTGGTGGGAATGCAGCTGATGAAATCAAGTTAGGGGACAATTACATTTTGAAATGCATTCAAAATGAAATTCACCAGAGCATTCTGTAACTGAAAAAGACTGGAAAATACCTAAATGCTATTAGTAAAGGATCAGTAAAATAAATTATGGAATCAAAGGTAGAAAGGGAGCACACGATATCTAAGACAGACAGTTATGGGAAAAGAACAAAGTACAGATCTGTTGAATATGCTCTGATCTGTGTAAGGAGACAAGAAATATAAATGTATATTTATATTGAACATATGGAGCCTATTTCAAGAAAGACATACAAAAATGTTAAAAGTAGTTGGCTCTAGGGAGCAGGTATAAGGGGGAAGTAAAACTTACTTTCCATTATATAATATTTTAGTACAGTTTAAATTTTTATCGATTTATGTACTGCTTTTAAATTTTTTTAAGTCAAATAAAAAATATTTTAATAAATGCAACTAGTTTCTCAGAGCTCTAGACCGGTCTCCGAAGTAGTAGGCATGTTAAATTCCCAGGGAGACTACAAGAGCTCCAACGAGGTGCAAAAAAAAAAAAAAGAAAGAAAGAAAAGAAAAGAAAAAGGTTTTATTTATACTACTACCTCATCATTTTAAATTTCCGTTGTTCATAATTTTAGTAATAATCAACTATATTAATACAATAGCACGTGTGTGTACTCAAAATTAGAGACACCTGGAAAACATTCACTCTGGGAGAGTTAACAGCCTCTTTTCAACGTGTTCTGAGGAAGCTACCATTTTGTCTTTGAGAAAAACTTAATATATATAACCTTGTACCTGAAATCAGTTGATATAATTCACACGAGATAATACCTCCATCTCCCTTGACCACTTAGAGACTAGAATGAAATCAAAAGAGCTGAGGAATGGAACCAGAAGGAAAGCTTAGGACAGGTTCTCACACACTGAGACAGGTCTACAACATAAGTCACAGCCTGGCCTCCTCTGCTCAACACCCCTGCCCCATCCCCCGCCCGATCCCTCCCATCTCTGAGTCTTACTTGGTTCTTCAGGGCTCCCTGGAATCTGGCAATATGCTCCTTCTTGAACTTTATCTGCTTGCCCTCTCCCCTCTCCGTCTTTCAGTTTCAGCCACCTTGGTGCCTCCTCAAACACACCAAACACGGTCCCTCCTTCAGGGCTTGTAAACAGGCTGTTCCCTCGGTCTAGAAATGTCTCTCCCCAGAGAGTCAAATGCCTCCTCTTCACTGTACAGCCATGCACCGCATAACAACATTTTGGTCAACAGCAGACTGCAGATATGACAGTGGTCCCCTAAGATTATAATGGAGCTGAAAAATTCCTATCTAGTGACTTTGCACCCATCCATCGTAACACCTTAGCACAACGCATTTCTCGCATATTTGTAGTGATGCTGGTGTAAACAAGCCTACTGCACTGCCAGTTGTATAAAAGTATAACACGTACAATCACAGCAGTGGGCTATACCATCTAGGTTTGTGGAAGTGTACCCTATGATGCTTGCTCAACGATGAAATCACCTGATGAGGCATTTCTCAGAACATATCCCCACCATTAAAAGGCACAGGACTGTACCTATCAGGTCTCTACTCAGACACAAACAAATATAAACTTTCCTTTCCCATCATCCCTCTCTACCCACCTCCTTCCGCTTGATTCTCC
>NW_011888820.1:8036481-8039081 GCF_000151845.1 Pteropus vampyrus
TGCTATTAGTAAAGGATCAGTAAAATAAATTATGGAATCAAAGGTAGAAAGGGAGCACACGATATCTAAGACAGACAGTTATGGGAAAAGAACAAAGTACAGATCTGTTGAATATGCTCTGATCTGTGTAAGGAGACAAGAAATATAAATGTATATTTATATTGAACATATGGAGCCTATTTCAAGAAAGACATACAAAAATGTTAAAAGTAGTTGGCTCTAGGGAGCAGGTATAAGGGGGAAGTAAAACTTACTTTCCATTATATAATATTTTAGTACAGTTTAAATTTTTATCGATTTATGTACTGCTTTTAAATTTTTTTAAGTCAAATAAAAAATATTTTAATAAATGCAACTAGTTTCTCAGAGCTCTAGACCGGTCTCCGAAGTAGTAGGCATGTTAAATTCCCAGGGAGACTACAAGAGCTCCAACGAGGTGCAAAAAAAAAAAAAAGAAAGAAAGAAAAGAAAAGAAAAAGGTTTTATTTATACTACTACCTCATCATTTTAAATTTCCGTTGTTCATAATTTTAGTAATAATCAACTATATTAATACAATAGCACGTGTGTGTACTCAAAATTAGAGACACCTGGAAAACATTCACTCTGGGAGAGTTAACAGCCTCTTTTCAACGTGTTCTGAGGAAGCTACCATTTTGTCTTTGAGAAAAACTTAATATATATAACCTTGTACCTGAAATCAGTTGATATAATTCACACGAGATAATACCTCCATCTCCCTTGACCACTTAGAGACTAGAATGAAATCAAAAGAGCTGAGGAATGGAACCAGAAGGAAAGCTTAGGACAGGTTCTCACACACTGAGACAGGTCTACAACATAAGTCACAGCCTGGCCTCCTCTGCTCAACACCCCTGCCCCATCCCCCGCCCGATCCCTCCCATCTCTGAGTCTTACTTGGTTCTTCAGGGCTCCCTGGAATCTGGCAATATGCTCCTTCTTGAACTTTATCTGCTTGCCCTCTCCCCTCTCCGTCTTTCAGTTTCAGCCACCTTGGTGCCTCCTCAAACACACCAAACACGGTCCCTCCTTCAGGGCTTGTAAACAGGCTGTTCCCTCGGTCTAGAAATGTCTCTCCCCAGAGAGTCAAATGCCTCCTCTTCACTGTACAGCCATGCACCGCATAACAACATTTTGGTCAACAGCAGACTGCAGATATGACAGTGGTCCCCTAAGATTATAATGGAGCTGAAAAATTCCTATCTAGTGACTTTGCACCCATCCATCGTAACACCTTAGCACAACGCATTTCTCGCATATTTGTAGTGATGCTGGTGTAAACAAGCCTACTGCACTGCCAGTTGTATAAAAGTATAACACGTACAATCACAGCGGTGGGCTATACCATCTAGGTTTGTGGAAGTGTACCCTATGATGCTTGCTCAACGATGAAATCACCTGATGATGCATTTCTCAGAACATATCCCCACCATTAAAAGGCACAGGACTGTACCTATCAGGTCTCTACTCAGACACAAACAAATATAAACTTTCCTTTCCCATCATCCCTCTCTACCCACCTCCTTCCGCTTGATTCTCCCTTATAGCAGTGAACACAAACCAAAACACATTTGTCCACAATAAACTAGAATATAAGCATCAGGAGAGCAGAGGCTTTACTACTGTAGCTCCAGGACCCAGACTGTGCTTGGCATAGAATTAGCATTCAACAAATATATGCTGACTAAAGGAATGAATAAAGGACTTAATGAAAGACTAAACTGAGATCTGCGTTGACACCTCCCCCTTTCTAATATGTCTATTGTTGGAACACAAAAATAAACAGTCAAAGCTCTCTAGATTGTAAGAGGAGGCAGGAAATAAATGAAGAAATAAAGATTTAATTGTCGTTCACATCTGTATTATGAAGGATCCCTTAACATAGCAACAACATCCTACACAAATGATAAAAATGAAAACTCAATTTTTCCACCACAGAACCTACCCACTCCCCTGCATCTGGACATATTTTCTGACTTTCCCCCCGTTACAGTGGAGAACCTACCCCAGCTCCGGAGGCCACAGAGGCACCCATGCCTATTCCAGGGCACCCTAGCCCCTCTCTCTCTGATATGAGCAGCTTTTCTCCCTTTCCTGTATCAGCGTCCAGGCAGGATATTTATGCCACTGTCCTACTTTAAAAATGGTACAGACATTCCCTCACCACATGTTGCCCTTTACAGAAAAGTGTGCTGTACTCATCATGTACTTCCTCCCCTCCCACGCAAAATCCAACCACCCTAATCAGAGTTTATTAACCGCCATCCCCACCCCTCACCCAGGACCATTTTTGTTAAGTCACCAACAACAGACATCCCTCCAAAGTCGGCAGTCGATACAGAGTCTCATCTTAACCTGACTTCCTGGCTGCATGTGACACACCTGATCACACCTCTCTTGCTAGAACATCTTCTTTTGCTTTCCAGAAACATCAGACTGGCTGAGTTTTCTTCCTCCTCAGTGGACTCAGTGCTGGCTCCCTCTAATGTTCCATGTTTTAGCCCTGGGTCCTCATCTTTTCCAACTGTACTCTCTAGGTGACCTCTGCCAGCACAAAAACTTTAAAGCCCACCTATATG
>NW_011888820.1:8040226-8079978 GCF_000151845.1 Pteropus vampyrus
TATTTGAACCTCACTGCTTACATTAGTTATAAAAGTCTCTTAAAATAGCCGCTCTAAAATCAGAAAAAGAAAAAAAATAAAGCGATGTCAGATCCTGCTTCAATTTCATCACTTACACCTTGTTGCTAGCTTCAAATATCTTAAGAAACTTTTCTCCATAAAAAATTCTCTCCAAAACCGGCTTTACAAAGAAACAGCTTTTGGGGCAGAAAAGATCAGTGCTGAGGTGTGATTTAAGACAGCAGGAAAGCTATCCTGCCTCTCCTCCTACCAGAAAGTTCCTACATTTGAGCTCCATTCTTTGGGCCTTTAAAAGTCTACCCGCAATGAAGTACTGGCATCATCTTAAAATCACCTTAAGGGTCATTCAGTGGATTGCTAATGGAGTGCAAAGCTCTTGACAAATGGAGAAAAATAGGCTCTAAGCAGATAGGGACATATAAAAAGGTAAGAGATATTTTTAAAAAGGAATTTAGCCAAGGAGATCAAAGCAAAGATCACCTCTGCTTTGGGGTGGCTGACCTTTTTGTTTATCTCGCTCTCCCATGCTACCCACAATAACAGCCTCAAAGACCTACACTTAAACCTCCTCAAGAAGCACCTTGGTCTTAATATAGGTAATATCCCAGGTTTTCCATAATCTGAAAATCACTAGCCCAACACAGCTAGCTTGCTGCTTATCTTCTTTACTGTAGAAGACAATCTCCAGCTTGTTCCTTGTACCATTTTTAAATGCTGAGGGTTCAATAATCAAATATTAAATCAAATATTAACGACTCTATGGTAAACATAACATATATAAATTTAAACCATTTCTCTACATTTTCTGAATATTATGAAATGGGCATTTTTCTATCCTGGGAAAGAAATGCGTCCATCTGCTTGCCTTGTGGATCACTGTGAAACCCAAGCATCCTATTCCAACAAAGCAGATGTTACCAACAGCCCCGTAATCTAACCTTGTCCCATCCATGACATATTACTCTTCTTCCCTCTATCTCTCCTTATAATTCCAGGTAATACAAATAAAGTTCACTATAGAGCCTTATTAACCTATCAACTTCAAAGCTAATTTATTGGCCCAAGATTTAGTTCAGCGGTGTTCCATCTAAAAATAGAGGAGGGGCCAATTTCTATCCTTTTAACCTCTGACTTGCATAGGAGGTGACCAGAAGGTCCTGGGTAGCTTCAAAAGCATCAGCTCAGATCTTTGTACTCATTCTAGCATGGCCATCAAATGCAAGAACTGTGAAGAAAAAAAAAGGTTGCTGAAAAGTGGGCTGGTCCTTGAATAGCACTAATCACCATCTAACCACCTCTTTCTGCAAGCTTGTTCCCTCTTTGAGCTACACAGCTGCAGTGTCGAACAGCAGGCTGGCCAGGCCTCAGAGCACCACAGTGAAGGGACACGTGCCAAGGCCTGGGCAAGAGTGGTATTCCCTAAGGTCTGATGAGGTAACTGCCAATGCTCTTCAACCAAGAATAGCGGGTGACAGGAAAGTGGTATCTTCTTAACACACTTGAGAGGAAACCTGTTTTGAGCCCAGGAAAGACCAAACACACTTTAAACAGCATATACTAAATCTTTAAACATTAAAAATCACTGCTCTCCATGATCCTATCTGTTCAAGCTCACGGATAGAATAAATTCTTCATGCTTTTCTTTGACTACTGTATGCTTGTGTGTGTGTGTGTATATGTGTACACACATACACACACACACACACATATATATTTAAGTATATGAGTCTATGTGTGTGTATAAATATATAATATACAAATATGCTATATTTAGTGACTTGTAGTTACTTTTCATTCTTTTTTGTTGTTTAGTTGTTGTTTCCCGCACTTCCCCAAAGGGTACTTTGAAATCTTTCCAGTTTTTACAATTAAACCTAACCATCTGGACTAAAATCTTCACATTCACTAAATTAGTCACAGATTTTGTGGGTAAGCTGAGAAAGTAAATGCTATGCTCAGTGCTAGGATTTAAACCACATCTACCACAGCAAAATACTCTCTCTCCAATAATCTTTCCAATTATGCACGCACATTCAGGCTCAAATAACATGGAGACAACTATACCTCACTGCACAGAATATTTGTACAGTTAGTATCACTCTTTAGATCCTGAAGTACGTTGAACAGATCCAAAATGAAATTCTTCAAAAACCCTTCAGAATCTATTTACAGACAAAAAATAAAACAGTACCTATTTTTCCACCACCATTTAACTTCCTCCTACTACCAGTGTGTGCTGAAAAACTTCTCACCAAATTCAGAGGCGATTTAAACACCAAGAAAAATGTGATTGGAATACACTGGGCATTTTCTAGATTTTTCGAGTATGGAAGTCTTTGAAGCTCTTCAGATTTCACTATGTCAGAAAAGGAAATTCAACGTGTTTAAGATTCGATAAGCTTAGAGAGTTGAAATCAACAAGGACAAGTGATTTCATGTTGTCATCCAATCACCAGCAAATAGTTGTAGATAATACTGAACTGTCATCAGTCTAAAACTGGACAGGATTATCTGCTGGAAGTAACTCCACAGCTGTACCAACTTCAGGTAAGTGAAAAACACGGGTTCTTACAAGGAAATAATATATATGAATTTACAGCAGGCTTATGGATTCATATGCTATATATAGCCTTTCAAAGCAGACTTTGACTAAGCCTTTAATATGAGCTAAGATAGAAGGTACTGGACTTTGGTATAACCAGGTTTATAAAAATCATTTTCAGAGCATCTTTAAAAAGGTAAATTTTTCCTTTCACATTTTATATGGGTAACAAAAAGCATCCACTTAAATTAAGGTACGCATAGAGAGGTTACAGAGTAGGAACCAGGCACAAGGGGAACTCTCGTTAACATGCAGGAAGTTCAACACCCATTCCCCACTTCTTTATGTACATGTGAACAAAAACTAAACCACTGAAATACATGGTGTGTTTGGGTGTTTTTTTAAACCCTCAGAAGCATTCTCATTGTGGAAACACTGATAATTTGGTTAAAAAAAAAAAAAAACAAAAAAAAAAAACTTCCTTTCCGGGAGGAATTAAAATTGTAAAGAAATTCCAAGCTTGCAAAGCCTTTAGGCTGTCCTCAATATTAACATAAGCTATGTATTTTTGTTTTTTTTTTTAATCTTGCCACTTTTGTTTTGATTTACTAAGTAAGCTTAGGTTGAGCACATATTAAGAGTCAAACAATACCCCCCCCCCAAAATCAAATTTACGTGAACATTTGCAGGGATTTACCTCTTTGATAAAACATGATTTTTTATTGCATGATCTTTAAAAAATGTATTTACATGAATTTAGTCATACAACAATGATAAGTTTTATGAGATTTACAAGTTTGTAGTTTTTAAAATTATGTTGGATGCTCACAAAAGTAAAATCCAGTCTCTTTCTTCATTAACAGAAAATATTAATAGAAAAGCATTTGGAATGAACAGTAGCACATTAAAAAGTCACTAGTTTGAAAGGCTGAATCCATTTAGACCCAAATCTTTATACCCTATTTCCTCCCCCATTCTTTTCATCCACCTGTTGCTCAGCACCTCCTCCAAAAAGTAGATCTGCAAAATGAAGATACCAGCCATGATTTAGACTCAAAAATCAAGCCATTTCAAAAGGAGAATGATACCAAAATAACAGTACAAGAATTTAGTAAGAAGAAAAACAAAACAAGATCATGTTAAGCCAAGTTAACATATTTAAACATTCAATTTATCTAACATGCATCAAGAAACAAACAATTTTAATGCTGCAGAAGGAACGGGCTTTACATGGCCAAATGCAATACAAAGAAATCATGTAGAAATGATTCTTGGAAGCATCTTGAGTTATCATTAGGGTGACAGCTTATATACAAAAGAACACTTAGAAATAAAGGGTTTCACTTCCAAGATTAATATAAAAATAAAAACTAAATTGGAGAGTGTTCAAAATGATACTTCTGGAAAACAACACTTTACTGGTGATTTCCTTAAGCCTATTATTCATAAAAGGATTAGAAGAACAGACAACTACAAAGAGAACAAATGCCATGATTTCTTGTCTTCTACTGTTAGATACAATCCAGTCCTTAAATTAAAAAAAAAATAATAATAATAATGAAAGATATCCTGAAATTCTGGCTGCCAGGCAAGAGCTCTTCCCCCGCCCCACCCCCATTTGCTATACTACTTCATTGCCCTTGCTGAAGAGGTCCTCTCTATTCAGTACCATGGCCCCTAAACTAATGAAATAGGGAATTTTCTGTAAACGGTCCCAATTATTCAAGAGAATGCATTGTCTACAGCCACATTTTAACAAAGGCTCTCCACCAAACGCCCCCTTTCCCACACGCCTTCTTTCCACTTTTTACTCCCTACCTCCACCACCATCGCCCACCACCACCAACCCCCCTCATTTGAACAAACAGGAAAATTCAGCAAATGCTGTTGTCCCTCCCTCTTAGTTAAAAGAACCTTAAATTTTTAGCTTCCTGACCAAGCAGCAAATAAATGCCACCTGCCTCCACCTTCCTCCCCTCTCTCTCTAAAGCTTAAGAAGTACATTTTGCCAGGGGGTTCTCACCCATTAAACTATTCATTCATTCTTCTTTTGTGAAAAATGGTAAAACAGCTGAGCATGATCACAAAACATAACACTGGGCTTTCAATTCCTATACCTTACGGCCTAATTCTTTCGCCTCCTGGTCCATAGGATTTGGTGACTGAATAAATCTTAATCTGTAAACAAATGATCTGCTCTACAATTAAACTATTCATTCTTTTTCTTTTCTTTCTTTTTTTTTTTTAACTGCTTGGCGGCTACCCAACCCAGAGACTTTTAGGTTCTTCCATTATTTAGTGCTCCCAATGGTTAAAAGGCAATAAGCTCACTTGGAGTTTATAAAACTATGCACCATCAACAAAAGCATGTAATGCTTCCAAGATGCACACTGGCTTCCACTTGCACAATGGGGAGCTGTGTGTAGTCTCCCCCAAAACAAAAATGCCCAGCCCCAATTAAGCGCCCTGTGGGTCTTCAAAGCAGTTATGCTAACTTGCAAATACACCAAGATCCACTTGAACTCCAACTGTCTTGTGTGCTTTTACTCCCAAGGTAGGGGAAAAGCCTGAGCAGACTGACCTCATTAAAGGGTAATTAGTGAACCCCAGGACTTGAGGGGCTAGCACAATTGTGCCCTTTGTGAGCATTTCACCATGGGGCCACTATCCCTCCCCCGCCTTTTTTTAACCTAGGCGGTCTCTACAATCTTAAGGGCCCACATTTAAAATTTTTAAGGATTTCAATCTATTTTTTCTACTACCAGTAATAGAGTAAGAAGAAAGGCAGCCATACAAAGAACACTCCTACGTCTTTTGTGGAATTCTGGCATAGCTAAAAGTTTTCAAATAAAATAATTAAATTTATATTCTCTATATAATAAATAATTTAAAATAGGTTTTGTTTTAAACAAAGTGAAAGAAATGCTCCACCTCTTGGTTACAGAGATTGAAAAAAGCACATTAAACAAAAGGACTTATAAATCAATCATTATAGGGCTTTTATGATTATATGTGACAATGACGTTGAAAAACAATTGATCTATTTACATGTGAAAGTGTTATTTAGACACTAATACAAAGTAATGTGATCAACATAACCACTTTACCATCAATAAAATTATTCACACCTCTTTAAAGCCCATTATTATCGTTGATATCAATCTGCCAAGATGCTGACGAACACTGCTATAAAATGTACAGTAAATTTGGCTGTTTATATCCTTTAGCTTAAGAGTACCACCTTTCTGCAAATACTAAGCCAGTGACCTGAGAAAGTGGTTTTTAAGGCAAGTAATAAATAGAGCTAAGTTTGACCTCAGCAACAAACCTACTATTTACATATAATCAGGTAGATCGATATCTTTGTAAAAAAAAAAAAAAATCACTATAAAGGAAGATATAGAGTTGGCGTAATGATCTCCCTCAAAGTTGAACCACCCCAAAACCCAGAGTCAAGCTCATTCTCCTAACAGTGGATTATGTAGATGGGGACACAGGGTACTGAAGTCATAGGAAGCCCCTGACTATGCCTACTTCAGCCCAGAAGTTCCAACAGCTTCCAGAGGACTGACTGCTCAGGAGGCTGTGCTCAGGATCTAGGCACACATCTGAAGGATAAGGTTAAAGCCCTTTGTGACATCTTCAAAGGTACCCTTGTATTTGTTAAGCCAATTAATCACCCAATTCTTTCTTTGGGTGTACAGCTTTTGAATATCAAATGAAAGAATTTAAAAGTGTGTAACAAGTCTTGTGTGCTTTAGCCAAATATACTTTAGCTATATTTAGAAGTAAATTTGTGTGTATTTGTGTTCTATTAAAACACTGCACCAGGACCCCCCTCTATTAAACTTGGGCAAACATCCTTGTTTTGTTTATTTTAGAAATGCTACAAAAGTTATATGTTTAACCTAAACATGTGTAATACATTTTGAGAAATTTTGAAAAGATAGAAAAGGCTTAATTATTAAGAGATGGGCCCCCCAAGCTGTTTTTTTTTTTTTTAAATATACATATATATACCCAGTACTGCAAGCTTTGAGAGAAAAAAAATGCAAATCCTGGAAGTCATTTCAAACACTTGGAAACTCTTCCTCTTAAAGTAAATCCAAGGGCTCAAAAAATAAATATTCAAGAGCATTAATTTGTTTCTAGATGTGTGCGTGCAAGTAAAACAGCAGTCATAATGTGGAAATTTCAGTCACATTTTGCAACTAATTGGAAGCAGATTAGAATTCCGCCTCAGGGGAACGTTGTCAAACTAGAAGCTGGAGCAAATGAAGAAAGAGGTGAGCGCGTCTTGAAGAGCTGACACATTTACAGCGCTCAGGGCTATAAACGGGTCCTGGGAGGAAAGGAGGGCGCGTCCCCGGCTGCTCGCCCCGCTGTCCCACAGGGAGCGCGCGCCCGGCCCGCGGGCACGAGCGGGCCACACCCCCGGGCCCTGGGACTCTGGCCGCTCCTGCCACGGAACAATAAACTAGGCCTCCCGAAGGAACCAGTGGTCCTGGTAAGATAAAACCTGCAGCCTGATAAACTGGAGCAAGCAAAACTCAGAAGGAGAAGGTTTCTTTATTTTAAAACTGGGGGTGGGGGGAGGGGGTTTTGGGGAGGGGAGAGAGGAGGGAAGGGGGAGGGAAAGAAGGAGGCAAGGATGGGGGAGGGGAGGGCGGGGAGAGAAAAAAGAATGCAGATTGCGGAGGATAATACAGCAATGGGGTAATGGAAACAGCTGCTTGCTTTCTACTTCAGTGTCTGGCATCTGCTGCGGCATCATGGGAAAGGCTGGTGAAGGATTTGGGCGAGGAATGTAAATGTAGACAATTGGCCAAATGGAGTTTGATGCGGAAAAGCTCAATTGCTCCGTTTTAAAATCATGTTGTTCCCTTTGGGGAGCAGAAGCAAACAATATCACTTACTCAAATTCCACCTTCAAAGCAGTTTCAAGGTTTGAGAATGTGAATCGCTTTTCAATCAGTTACTTAAAATGTGAAACAATATAAAGGGATATAAAGCCTAGTTGTTGGAACAGCCTCCATTTGTCAAAGTGTAAGGCTCATCTTCCACCAGTCTTCACGGAAAAGTTAAATGGAAGTATGTTTCACTTACTTTGAAAAAAAAATTTTTCTTAAATCACCACTGCTTGCTTCTGAACTGGCTCAAGGGACAATTTCTATTTGTTGTGCCTATTTTCCCCTTGGCTGCAAAGATTCAGTTCTAATTTCATTTCCATCACAAAAGAATTGGCGAAGAACTAAAACCCAGAAACATGTAACTGAAGTGCTGCTGTGCTAGTCATAAGCCTATAATAAAGCACAGATTTGATAGCATTATCCATGTACTGTGGTGAACCACACACAAATAAACAGTTCTTCATGAAGAATGAAGACCCGAGGCTTCAACCCTTCCAATTCAAACATTATTGTTGCTTTTAACATGAGCCATCCATAAAATCAGCCAAGGAGGTGACAGGAAATCCAAAAGTAATCTGGTCTGGCTATGTACTCTTTGCAAAAAAAAAAAAAAGTTCGGCAATGCTTCCAACTCATCCTGATGATGTTCTTCTGAGTGAAGAATGAGTAAAACTGTAAAATGTAGGCATAGAAACAAATGGTACTTTTATGCCAAGTGAATTCAAACACATGGTAGGTGTAGCCACCCAAAAAAGTACAGCCCTCTAGTATAGGGAAAGCTTGCTTGCTAACCTAACTAGGAAGAACTTAGACGCGACCTTTGAACCTTCAGTGACTAATTCGAGAGACAAAAAGGTACACCTAAAGCAACCAGAGAGCCAGATGTGCTTTCCCAAGAAACCAACCAGGAGTTTTCTTTAATCAAAAGGACGAACAGTGACTTCTAGGAGTTTATGAAAGTGTGACCAATTGGAACTTTGTCGTCTGTTGCTAATTGAAGCATATAAAAGAGTCCATTTCTTAAAACATACTACAAACACTTTTTTTCTTTTTAATTCACTGCCACATGACAAAAACCAGAATCAAGTTGACTGGTAGAAGATCAGTGCAACCAAAGACCAAGCTATTATTTCAAACTGTCAGGGGAAGGCAGTAAAATTGCTACCAGGTCTCCTTAAGTTACCCTTCAATAAAAAGAAGCCATCAGGGAAATAAGAGGAAAAGAAAACACATCAAAACCTTAAAAGTCCCTTTAAGTAAAATTATACGTCTGTGGCACTATGCCATCTGCTCTCCGGTTAACATAATAAGCCAATTCCACAACCTAAATATCTGCTTTCTAAAATCATTATGTACAACACAAAATATAATCAATATATTTTTAAACTGTAAAAGCTACATTCAAATGGAATTATTGGAATATACCTAAATGTCTCTGTAGGCACAATTTTCTTAAGGTGCTAGCTGACAATGAGGATTCCCAGGAGGCAAAAAAGCTCAGTGGTTGAGCTAGAATGTCACAGTGAATAATCATCAAACTGGGGAAAGGGGGTGGAGAGGAAAAAGAAGAGAGTAGCTTTGAAAAAATCGGTAGTATTTATTCATCACTTCAAACCCATTTGTTCTAACCAAAACATCCTTCCCTTTGAGTTCTCCTGAATACCAGATGCGATCCATGTATCTCAAGACCCAATGCCCTATCAAAATATAAGAAGTATTTGCTTTGTGATCACTTCAGTTCTTCAGGCAAAACCTATCATCTCTTTTAATACATTCCCAAAAATAGTTTGTTACCCATATTTAGCAGATACACAGATCTCAGCTTTCAGAGCAATGTGCCAATCTCACCCTCTTGAATATCCTTAGAGCTCTCAAAATAACATTACAAACAGCCCAACTGCTGGTCAACTGACTATGAATAGTTTAACAACCTTTCATTCATTTGCAGACTTTGTTCCAAGAGACCAAACCTGTAGCTTAAAAAGAACTTGCAGCAGAGAGCATGGTAGTCTCTAGTGAAACTTCAGCTGAGAGAATTGGATAGCAATGGGCCCATTTACTCTGCCACAGAGTGGAACGTAAAATCAATGGTGACACTTTAAAAAAATAAATAAATAAAGCCTATACTAACTAAATACTCCAAATCCACTGCTAGCCCAACATCTATATATGCAATTATAACATTCATATACACACACCTATGCAATACCAGAGTTAGGAGGCTCCAGTATGATCCCTATGTTAGGCTACAATGATGACCTAAGTCATTCCTGATGCAGAGATTTCACTTGCTCTCTTTTCCTATCGACAGCCTTACGTGTACAGATTAAGAAGATATTATTATTATTCATCAACGACAATCCTAGCGAAGAAGGATTATTTCTACTATGAAGTTGCTAAAGGATAGCCCCATATTTCCTTAGTTCTGGCTTCCGTGTTCTCCAAGAATGCTACAGTCAGGATTAAGTAATTTAGGAATAAACTGTTTAGTATTCAAGCAAAAACCTTGATGTTCAGATCACTGGCAAGTTCAGAGTGCTGGCAATCAAAAAACTATGTTGTGCTAAAGTAATTACTATGAAAAACTTCCAGTGCTTAATATTAAAGAATAGAATAACATGATCCTTCCACCTCTTCTACACCTCTAGAGTGTGTTCAACATGGCAATTATCTCCATTCAAGAAGCAGAGAGTTTAAACTGCATTGAAACTCAATTATACCCATGACTTTTTAAACATGCACTTCAAAAGGCAGGTTTCATCACATTTAAATCATTGAGCAAAATCTTTTCCCCCACTTATAAAAAATAGATTTTTATCCCTCTCCCATGAGACATCTTCACGTATAAAAATCATTTCTTTTTAGCTTTTGGACCCACTCCCTTTATTAAGGCAGAGGGATGACTGAGCAATGATGAAAGACAAAGAGAGATTCCCATCTGATAAAGACAGTCCCAGGCACAGCTCTCCCAAATGTCACTATCACCCAGCCTAGAGGTGCCACCATTTTAAAAGACCAGATCACAAACCAGTTAACAAAAAACACATTACTTTGCTACTTTTATGAATGTAAAGGAACTAGGAGTCGTAGATTTATGATTTAAGTGCTTCTGGCTAGAATAGCTTTCCAATTATCAAGGGCCTCTTAGGAAGAGCAAGAAAGCATTCTGTGTTAATGACCACAACCAGGGGTCCCTTCTCAGCTCTTTTGTCAGAACCCAAGCAGATCCTCCCCGCAGCTTCACCATTAACATGTCTGTTTCCTGTCAGCCCACTCAGAGATAATGTCATTTATCTCAGGGAGGCACAAGCCCAGTCATTAGCTTCTATAAGAGACCTCAAACAAAGGCGGATAATGTTTTACCCAGGGCTCTTACTACAACCAGAACCAAGAAGCTTAGCATCTAAAAGTCAAGGACTCAAAAAAGTTATCATCGTTAAAAGAATATATTCCTTGTTATCAACAATCCCAGACTACAGCTCAGGAGAGCAAGGTCTCTGAATAGTAAACACCAGTGCACAGGGCTATCACCTACAATTAGATTAACCGATAAACGCTGGCCAGAGTTAGCCTGTGAGAGCCTTTGCCTCCCCCCCACCTCGCCTCCAGGGGGAAAATTGACAGAATAATTCAGGTACTGACTAAATAGTTAGATCTTTGAAGAACTGACCCCTCATTGTAACTGCCTGCAGGAACTGAATAACCATTATAAAGTATTCAAAGGCTGGGCTTCTGGAAATATTTTAAATAAAAATGGAACTGGTTAAAATAAATGTAGAAACATGTGTTTTCACAGTGTTGCTCATATTACTGCAATTTCAAGTTTCTATGAAGTACCAGGTGAATTTTTTTAAATTTAAAAAAACACACAGACACAGTCAAAATTGGAGCAAATCTCAGCCATTCAATCCTTGTTTTTCATGCTGAAAACGAAGAACAGATGGTACTTTCCATGTTGTTTGAATCTGGTTATTGAACACCTCTGTGGTTAGGGAGATTTCTGCTTAGCACTTTCGGCATACATTTCATTTACTAACTATAAAATGCTGCTTAGGAAAAATAAGTCTTTATAACACTCTAATTAAAACCATTTTGCAGCCAAGCAATTTCACTTGAAGAGCGTTCTTAACCTCATGACATTTGGACAATCAGTCCCTCCTCCCCTCCCTTTTTTTTTTTTTTACAGACTATTTGCAAAGTTATTAAAAGTTGCTAAACATTATTTATCTCCTTTTAGCACAATCTTGATCAGTTTTGCGTTGTTTTTTTAAATCTCTCCAGCAAACCCAGCACATTTCAAATACTGTGCCCAGAACCCAGTGATGTCAAAGTAAGGGGCTGGATCAATGATTGGGAGCCACCCTTAGTTACCAACGTTTTTAACAGCTAAATCTCTTGTGTAGCTTTCAAAACAGTTTGCTGTCCAACAACAATGGACTTTGTTCTTTAATTATAGCAAGTGACCTTTCTGCCCTTTTATTTCGCAGTAGATAAACTGCACTCTCTAAGCAGAATTTGTAGGGGGCACTATATTGGGGGGAGGCATACTGTCCACAAAACTCATTAATCATAATATGTTCTTAAAGTGCTCACACTCACTTAGAAAATGTGCCAGAATTCCCTCGTGTAGTGTAAAAAAGGCTTCTATGAGAGAATAAAATACAATGAATGATACCCTTTATAGACAGGTCCATTTGTAGACACCCCCCCTTTAGGCTGTTAAGAACCAGTTTAGTGAAAGCAGTATGATATTGGAGAAATAATTCTCTTTTCTGAATACGTACTGAGTAGTCAGAATTCCAAGACACAACTATGAGATCTCCTGCACCTTTCACGTCTATCAGCTGTTTTTAAGAAATCTATGTATTTTTGAACGTCCCAGTGATCAGATAAACCTATTTAACTAACCATTTAGCCCGGCCAAATGCCTGTGTCTGATAAGTCAAAACTGTAAGACAGCTAAGGAGGATACATACAGAAGAGCCTCAGCAGAGGCTAATATGCTTCAAAAGAAAGGAAGGGGGAGGTGGAGAAGCAGGTTTTAACAACCAAAAGCCAACCCCGTCAAATCTACTTATTCAGACATGTCACTGGTGGCTTAACCACAAAATGGGCTATAGAAATATAGCTCAAACATCTTAGAATTATGGCATGTTTTGATTTTGTTCACGTATTAAGGGAGTGGCGACTTTTACAACATACTTGTGGTTTCCACATAAAGGAGTAGAACACTCATTGATTTAATTAGGTTTCATAAGATCCAATTTATCATGTTTTACATGACTTTGTGTAGTGAAGAAAAAGAATAAACACACCAAAAATAGACATTTAAGCATGCTGTGAAAATTAACCAGTGACAGTCAGCCTTATGAATCTCCTGTGAGCCTTCCAACCAGGAAGAAAAAAAAAAAAGCACACACACATGTCCCCCCTTCGGTTTCCACATTTGGCCCATCATGAGCCACATCTGATTGCTGACAATTAATCATCTTCACTTTTCAGTCACTTGTTTTCACAAACCCAGGTAATCAAGCAAGGCTGAAATTAAAAGATGTACGAAACGTCAACCTTTCTCAAGATGCCTCAGTGTTGAAATATTTTTGTCAGGTGAAGCTGTCCTACTAAACCTTTACCTCCTAAATAAGTATCCTCCTATCTTAAGGAAGTATTTTCTAAATTGAAGTCTAATTTACAAAACCACTAGTGGAATTAGAGTTACTTCCCTGGGTGGCATCTGTGCAAGGGAGTGCCACCTCTGTGTGCCAAAGAGGAAAGCATTCTCCAGAGTAGTTCTGGGGCAGGGTGGGGGTGGGGTAAGAAAGCCTACAGGAATGGTATTCCTGAGCCAACACCCCAACTTGACAGAGAATGGCCTACCCTGCAGGATTCAAGCTCCTTGGAGCCATCCCTTTAGTGTCCCTGTGTACCCAACACTGGTGGCTACTGTTGGCAGTGGAGTGAATCTAATGCACTGAGCTCTCTCCCCTCCTCCACCCCAGGCCCATCATGACTTGTTTGCTCTTCATTTATATAATTCATATTATCACATTTATATTGCTCTGCCTGAAGATGAGTTGCATGGATATGAATAATTTAAGTCTTCCATTCTTCATCCAGCTTCCTCTGTGACTAGAAAGTGAAAAGAACACAAAAACTGGAGAACCGACACCACGCTCTAATCTCAGTTGCCATGACAGCAGCCTTTGAGATACTGAAATGTTCCGATTGCCAGCTAAACAAAATTGTTGAATGTGAACATTTGGCTGGAAGATTAAAAGGCTAAGGGGAATGCAAAAGGGCAGTACCTCCCACATTCCAGGCAGCAGTGAATCCAATCAAATGGCTCTGACTCCTTAACCACAGCCATTGTGAGCACTGGATTAGGGCAATTCATCTAGATAGTTAGAGCAGATTAGAACTGCAATTTGAAGACTATTGGCAACAAAAGTAAATGCCCTACTGTACTAAGTAATAAGAAGATCTCAGAATGCCTTTTAGCAGAAATTATGTGAAACTACACATTTAAACATAAGAATTAAAACCTGGGACTTAAAAAAAGTCCATTTAAATTCACCAACGGAAAATGCTGTCTGACCAAGGAGACAGGAATAAAAGTGCTCAGAAGCTTTTTTGCAATTTTGGCATTATCTACACCTTAATGGACCTTTATCAACTTCTAAAATCATCAAATAAAAACTTTATTCCTGTACTCCAACTTAAATCTTGAACATACGAACACAGAAATACAAAAGTTTAAATAGAGAGCTGTGAATAATTGTACATAAAAATAATTACCCGAAAACATCTTACAATTCTGACCAAGTTAGAAATAGCAAAAATTAAATTAGTTAATAAGCGTATTTCCAAACAACCATGCCACAAACCACATGCTATGAATTTTGCTTCTGCAAGGCACAACTTGTAGAATGAACCTAAAGATTAATTTCATAAGAACATCACCCCCAGCTCACGCCCAGCCTTCCTGGTGGACAGAGCATCTTCGGTCCTAGGGCACGACTCAGTGCACAACAATCACCAGACCAGCAAGTCACAGGCCTCCAGCATCAAGCAGTAGAACACTGGGGGCAGTTTTTCAAATGCAGTGTCTAACTAGGAAGACAATGACAGGTGAGAGGAAGGGTCCAAATTGCCTAAATCAACATCCCCACCACTCAAAGGCAATGGGTAATTCTAGTATCAGTTGGCTCTGTTTGCACATTTCAGGAACACCAATTTGCCAACTCTATTTCACTTTTCTTACCAACCTTTCAGCTCCCTAGTCGAGCTAGAAATCCAAGTGATAATACTCTTAAATCTCCAGCTAAGAACTGGGCGAGGGAACAAGGTTAGAGACCTACCTAGCAGCCACCAAAGCCATTCCAGTCTTTCCCCACAGTTATGAAACCAACGACCCAAGGACACCAAGGTCAGGGTTTAATTCAGAACCAATAAGAGGAACCCATCCAAGGATGATATCCTTTGACAGAACTGTTTTGGAGACAGTAACGAAAAAATAAAAGGATTCAAGGTGAAGTGTAAATTAGAATCCTCGACATACCTCTCCAGGGAAGGAGCGTAAACCCTGCACATAAGGACACATACCAGAAATACTAGGACATGTAAATTAAAACAGAAGACAGCTCTCCTTGGGGGAGAAACCAGGACAAGAGTCAAGTGGGTACATGCACAGGTTTTCTATTACAAGCACACCACGGCGGACTGACTGGCCAGGAGCCTTTCTGCAGGGCAAAAGGTACTTAGAACACCCAGGCCCTCCCACCTGGGGACCCGAACAGCACCACAAGCGGCAGCGGCGGCGGCAGCAGCAGCAGCAGCAGCAGCAGAAGCCAAAAGCTAAACACTGCACCCAAGTAAGCTAGCTACCCCATCCCAAATTTTCATGGAGAGGATGCATATCATAGAAATCTCACAAGGAACCAGAAAGCACGAATAAGAAGTGTAAGGCACACAGAGGCACACCTCCACACACAACCACACAAATGCACACAAAGAGGAAAAGTGGGAGATCTAGAGAGGCGACTTTATCCTACCTTCTCCGTTTTCAGTTTCTTGATTCGCCTGTGGCTCTCCTCCTCCTCCTCTTCCTTCTTTACCAACAAACAGTTTCCCATGAGCTCTGAATCCGGGGCACTTTTGCTAACTTCCCCGGCAGCCGCGACGCTGCCACTCCCAGTGCCCCCGCAGTGGAAGGGGCTCGCGCCACCTCCATTGCTCTTGGCCCCAAAGCCATAGAGGTGCCCCCCGGAAGGGGCCTGGCTGCCACTGCCATTCTGGTGGCCCTGAAGCAGGTCGTGCTTGTCCTTCCTGGATTTCCCCGCATCCTTATCCCGCTTGGCGCCTCGGCTGCTCTGGCTTTTACCTGGCTTCTCCTCTTTGCTTTTCCCACAGGAGGCCGCCCCCGCGGTGGCAGCGGAGGTGCCGGTGCTGGTACTATTGCTGTTTGGGTTGCCGCCGCCGCTGCCGCTGCTCACACTTTGACCCAGCGCTGAATTCATGCCAGTTGCCTCTCCAGGGCGCCCTTGGACTTCCTGCCTCTTGCCAGTGCTGCTGATCTCGGGAATCCCATACAAGGCAGCAGAAGGCAGAGATTTATTAGCATCCTTAGAAGTTTTACTCCTTTTCACTTTTGATTTGCTGGTCTCTTTGTGTGAATTCCCCTGGGGAGCAGAGGGCTGAACAGAAGCAAATTTTAGGCCATCGGCTAAGGCTGCTGTAGCACCGGCCCCACTGGAGGCCAGACCTCCACAATCCTTAGAGTTGCTGCTGCTAGTGGTATTGGTGGAATTATTCATCTCAAATTTCTGTCTGTCCTTCTCCAAATCAGCGTCCAAATCAATTATTAAATTTCCAACTCCGATTTCCCAATCATCGCCACTGTCATAAGTATCAACCGTATTTGGATCCACACCTTTTCCTGCAGTAGAAATGTTCACTGACATCCTGAAGATGAGCTCTCTAGAATAAAAATCCGATGAACTTTCCTTTGGAGATGAGGGGACATTCGTTTAGCTCCGCTGGGCTTTCTCTTAGGAAAAAAAAATCTTCTAATCTTCTTCTCCTTTTTCCTGCCCCAGGAATGTGTCCAGGGATTTTACACCCTTCAGTCCAGGTCCACCTTTTCCTGTGAAGGGGGGAAAAGTCGAATATTTCTTGTCTGGGTGTTACCAGAATAAAAAAAGGTTAATATTAGGGAGTCAGTAAGGGGTACAGGGAAGGATGGAGAGCAAAGTGGCTAGTGTATTGTCTCCATAGTACAATATCAGGTATAAAGAAAAATAACCAAGCCTCCAAAACATACCCATGACAGAAAGCATCTTACAGTAGCTAAAAAAGAAAGTCCCTTTAGTAACAACACAAGGATAATCACTTTTTAAAAGGCATTAAAATATCTTAAGGATCTGAGTCAAGTCCAGAAAGGTTTAAACAAAAAGAGTTTTAAGATTTTTGTCTAGCATATAACATGTGATAGATGGCTCAACCCCAGATACACAGCCTGAACACTCAGACAAGAGGGAGGAACACAGCTTTAAACATCCCTAAACGTGCCCTAGATCTTGCAATTTAAATGACCAGACCCTGGAAGTTCTCTGAGGTTAGTTTCAGAATAATGTTGCTAAATTCTCCTTATTTCTAATTTTATTACTTCTTTTTACAAATTGGGAAGTCTGGTTTTTGTTCCCAGTAAGGAACAGAAAAAAACAACCAATAACCCCCCTACCACCACTACCATACACATACTCCCCTCCTATCCTCTTCCCCAACAGTTTATACAATTATATTTTTTTAAATACACACATGTCTTTAAGAGTATTTCTCTATAGAAAAGACAGTGTTAAATAAAAAGCTAAATACCTGCCTTTTTAGGAAAAAAAATTACATCCAAACAATTCTACCATAGTCCTAGGTCACAGACTTGCTCAATCTGTTAAATATGGTGCTACTGACTGTACAGGGAAACTGATTAAGACATACACTTTAAGTGATCTGAGCCAAGGTGGCCTCAATGACCGCAAATGAGTGTGTGTTTGACAAAGATCAGTTAAAACGGTTTTTAAAGGGATCAGCCCCCTTTTAACAGTTGATTGTCAAGAAAAATAAATAAATATACATACACACAGACATTGCTTACCTTTAATCCTTTATCATTTTTTAATTAGGCCAGCAAATCAAAATGCCTTTCCCACTCCACTCGGCAAACAAGCCTGTGCCTCATTTTACTTAAACACCAAATGATCAAGAAGGAAGAAACCAAATAACACATCTCAGCCAGAATAATCACTCGATAACATTATTCCACCTCCCCACCCCCCTTTTGGCAAACGGATCAGGAGTCCTTTTCTCCTTAAAAAAATGTGTCACTGTACAGCTGGAAGATAATGTTTCACATTCACAACAGAAGCACCAAACGTTTTTTTCCCTCTTAACAAGCATCGAGAATAATAGTTTTTTAAAAAAGAGAGAGCTTAGAGAAAAAAGTTTTCCCAACTTCTCATTCCGCCTTCAGTTCCAGACTTCAGAGTCACCGTGATCAGTAAGTAATGATCCCATGTAGCAAACCTACAGGCGTCCGCTAGTAACAAGACAGAATGTGCTAACATCGGGATAAATTAGTGAAAGGGAAGAAAGAATAAGAAGAAAGGACTGAAAATCTGGGCTGGATTCCGCCTGTTAGTCGGGAAGTGGCATTTTTCCGCCGGTCCTGACAGATTTGATTTCTTGAACTAACTTAAGAGGAAAGGAGGGGGGCCAAGCGGGTGGGGGGAGGAAGAAAGGGTGGGATGAGAAGCGGAGCCAGAGGAGAAAAAGAAAGGTGTGGAGGGGAGGGGAGCAAATGATTCATGTGAGCTGATAAACCAGTTATAACAGCGTTCGCTGGGGGCGGGGGACGGTGGGCGGTGGGGTGGAGAAGGGAAAATAACGGCGATTAAAATTGGTTCTGTCTTCGAAACCTAAAAGGATGTGATGTTTTCCTGTTTTATGTTGTTTTAAGAAAAAGGAACCGAGTTCCTAGTATAGTCCCCGAGGGGGAAAAAAATCCGCTGTCACTCAAGCCAATCAGTCAGGCGGTAATTCGATAATTAGAGTCAAAAAAAGATTTTTTTTTTTTAAAGGCGACCTTTTCCCGGACAGTTTTCCCCATTTATAGTCGCAGCAAACGGTGCGTCTCCCTTTTATTTATTTTTCTCTCCTCCTCCTCTCTCGCCCACCCCCTCCTGTGTTTAGTCAGATGGCCCCGGAGCTTGGCTTAGTATTTTTAATTAGCTGGCGTTTGGAAGCTAAAAGCAGTAATGAATTGTTGATGGATTGGAAGTGGAGAGTCGCTTTGCTGGAAATGTCGGGGCTGAGAGAGGGGGATGGGCAAGTTAGCAACAACCAACCATCTAAAAGGAGCGATTTTGTTACAGTGCAAGCCTTTCACATCACGTGAGGATCAAGGGCTCAATTGGTTGTCGTGAGAACAAAAATGGTGACAAGCGTATCAAGAAAATACTGATCTGGTCTTTAAAAAAAAGCTGAAGGTCTCTCCCCTCCCCCTGCCATACTCTCCCCACCGCCGCCTACCACCACCACCCCCTGCAGTGGGCGCAGCTACAAGTTATGAATGTGAAACATTTCTCGCAGATCTAGGCTCTCGGAAGTTCGGAAGGAGTGAAATGTAATGAGCACAAGAGCAAAGCAGATGTTTTAAAGAAACACCTTATAAACCTTTCCTCAACTTATCTCCAATTTGTAGCCTTTCCCAAGGGGCCAGGGATAGGGACGCCGAGGCGAGGGAGGAGGGCACCTCGAAACAATTTCGGTTTTAGAGACCCCCCTCATGTCTTAAACAAAGAAAAATATTTTGCTAGCTCCCAAGTCAGGTCCTGTAATAAACACACCATTGTTACTATTTGTGGGTTTGTTTGGGTTGGGTGGGGCTTTTTTTTTTTTTTTTCTTAATGGTGTTTTGCTGCTTGCTTTTTTAAGGAGGTGGAAAATGGTAATTATAACCATTACATGTAATGGGTGACTATTCCTTTGTTTAATATTAAGTTATTGGGCACTAGGATGTGACAAGAGACAGAAATCAGCTTGTTCTGCCCTTGCCCCCATTTCCCTGGCACGGTTTGGAAGAGGGTCTTGCCCAGCTAGGATAGAAGAGGGAGTGAGGTGAGCCAGAGAATGGACACTGCAGATCAGGATATGTAACTGTGTCACTTTTATTCTCCTTGGGTTAGAGCCCAAAAGGTAATTTACTCTAAGTTACCCCGAGTGCCCAGTCAAGCTTAATTTGTGTGAAGAAGTTACAAATGCTTCACCCTCCACTGACTAAAATTCACCCTTCTTGGGTTGTTGTTCTCAATGCAAAAGCCAAACCCTGTAACTAGTTCCTCATTTCAATGCATAAAACTCGCACATTCCCCTGCATGAAGTCCCCGCTAAGTGCTATATAGAGACACACCACGCAACCGTACTTACGGTCTGTATTGGATCGAGTTGACCTTTTCCTTCTAACTGCATTGAATGTGTTTGGTTGAAGCCGCTTTATTTTGGAAATTATAATCTCTTCAACAAATTTATTATTAAAGAAGATGGACCATCAAATGTCACAGACTGTCCTGTGTATTTTTTATAAAAGCAAAAATTAAAATTAAAAAAAAAGAAAACAAAAATCCCCCTGGTGCACACACACAACAAGCTTGTTCTGCAACACTGAAATCAGGACTGAAACACAACACACACACAGGGGGAGTGGAGCAAAAGGAGCTCTGAGCCTCTATACCTGAAAGGGACTTTTCTTTGTTCCCATTGCCCTTTCGGATCGGGCCAATCAGAGAGCAGCTTTTATGAAACCGGGCTCTCTCATTGGCTAGCTGCTTTCTCTTGGCTACTGTAGGGGGTTGAGAAATACACACGTATAAAACACACACTGAGAGCGGGTGGGGGTGCGGCGGGGGGTGGTTGTGGAGACAAAGCGTTTTATTTTCCAACCAGATTGGGGTAGAGGAACCTCCTGCAGTAAGAAGGGGGAAAAATGGTGCTCGCGTTTCAATTACTGCATCATTCACATAAAACACTTATTTATTAAAACAAATCTCAAACAGGCTGCAAGGAGAGGATGTCGGTAAATACGAGTTTGATTGTGTTATCTTGGGGGAAATAATGTATGTGATCGCTCGGTGGCAGAAGGAAGCCAAATGAGCCACTAGCGCGTAGCGAGGAGAAAAGGGAGGCTGGCTGTGTGGAAATGACTCCGAACGTTTTGTTGGTTTCCCTTCCTTGTCGCAAGGACTCGGTAGCGCGAACTCCCAAGGCTGATTTTTCTGTATGGCAGCTTCTGGCTTTCAACCCTCCCCCACCACTTTGCCCTTCTTCCATTTTTCTACCTCCCGTGTCTCTTTTTACTCGCTGATTAAATAAGAAAAATCGATCAGGGGGTAAAGGCGGTGGTGGGGAAACAAGTAACCCTTTTGTTTCCAGTCTACTGGTCTACAAGCACTGAAGTGCTAACATTGGCAACCATTTAACCACCACTACGTGAACGGTTCTTCCCTGGAATTAGTAACACATCTTTCCCACCCGGTCCTAGGCGGCTCCAAAAAAACAAAAAACAAAATAAATTAAGGTCCCGGCCAACCATATTAACACCTCGGGCCAGCCTCATTAAAAAAAAAAAAAATCGATCCGTGGGAGAGAAATATACTAGGAAGATTAACCCATTAAACAGTCCCAGTCCACATTTTTTAAACCAACGGATTGTCAGAGTTCCCCTTCCCCCAAATTTTTAACCCTACCATGAGGATTGAGGGTGAGGGGAGAGGTGTTAAATCTTTTGACTGCTACACCGAACAATCCGCCAAAAATACAGAAATATTTTAGAGTTTATTGTAGGACAAACGCCAGGTTAATAGGACTCTGAGGTGACAGGGTAAGAGAGGTTAATGAAATAAATTCAGTATTGTACTGTAACAGCTAATATACTTAAGCTAATATATTTATATAAAGCCTTTAGAGCACTTGTATTTTTAATTTTTCATTGTTATTTTCCAGTACTTTTAGGAGCTAGAACATGGAAATTCTAAAGGCAAAAGGTGCTCTGAATTTAATAGAAAGCATCATGATCCCAAGTTTTAAAGATCCAGCACTACTGGGATTATAATTTCCACATGACAATTGCAATTTAAGGTACTTAACTGAGTCAGATGAACATATAAAGTGAATTAGTGCTAGCAGAAGATAGCTTATGATGTAAGTATTCAGTGATAAGTTTGTGGAGCAATAAAAATATGTCATATGTTTTAAATAATGTGTATTGACTCATGTTTGAGCTTTCAATATAGTTAGTTCACACACATGCCAGTTGTTTCACAACCCAAGATGAACTAGATTTGGCTGAAAACAGTATTAAAGAACCGTTTCCACCCTTTTCTGAGGTATAAAAACTAGATGAATGCAATCTACAATAGTCCTTAGATCTCCCTTCAAATCAAAGCTGTACGTTAATAAATAAAATGGGACAAATTAGATATCTAATATCCACTTATCCTCCATTTTAGCTTTGATGATTGTTTTATATTTTTGAATGTATAGATTTTACAATTTGTGTATGTCTCATTGATAATAACACAGCACCATATGGTGATTTTTAACTCTTCTTCTTTTAAAAGAGTGGTTCCTCGAAGGACTTTCTGTGTCCCTGAAGTATCACCTGCGTTTCAGCCTTTGGAAGCCCGTGGCTACCCCATATGTATTATAGGTTTGGAAAAATCAATAGTTAGTTCTTAAAACAACTGGATTTCAAAAGGCATAGAAAATAAGACCTGGTAAAGTTGGAAAAGGGTCACTTCTCCAACACATTCCCTTGGGAAAAGCAAATCTGCAACATAGATTTGGTATAACTAAAACCAAAGCGTAGACTTCCTAATATTCAAATACTCTGACCCAACCCTAACTTCAACACCTAGCCCTAAATCTTAAGTCTTTTGGATAAACTCCACTGGTCAAAGACAAAGACTTATCCCTAACTCAATCACAACCATTTTGGGCAAGTTAAAGCCTTTTCCTTCCATTCCAACATCTCCACACTCTATTTGTAACCACCCCCATCCCCTGCCCTCCAAGTTCTTCCCTCAGACTTGAATAAACCAGAGTTGCTATGCTGGCTTTGTGTGTGTTTGTTTTGTGTTGTTTGACAAAGGGCCCAATCAAGAGACATCAGAGGGCTCTCAGCTAATTGATGACTGACACTAAGATAATTACTAGCTTAGAAATTCAGAGCTACTCCCCTCACAAAATCGGGAAGTTCAACTATATTTTAGAGAAGACAATTTTATCTTTCTCTCTTATCAAGATAACAGAACACACTACCTCCCTACTAATATCCACAAGCATACATTTGATAATACCAGTACACTGGTATAATATGTGCACTTTGTAATTTTACATTTTAGTGTGTGTCTGACCAGAGATGTGGTCGAGGGGAGGAGCTGTCTGGAAATGAGTCTAGGAGGAATGGAGGGTGGGAGGAGAATGAGGATAGTGTAGGAGCAGTTAAAGAGTGTTATCCCATTTCCAATAACCACTACTGCCAGCTCTGCCCCTGCACTTACTGCATCGATTACAAGGTGATCAGAAGGTCCTGGCAGAAGACTTTTTCCCCATTTTAAGGGCAGAATTGTACAATTCTAAGGAGGCAGGAGCTTCAAGCAGTTATAGAGGAAAACTAGGTGGCCTTTCTTTGGTACCTATTTCCTCTGATTTGTGGTATATTATTAAGAATCAGAAATTATTTCTTGGGTTTTTATTTATTTGGAAGGATGTCTATAACTGGGCCTACCTTTTCTAAATCTATGCCAACATTGACCCTTGAGATTTACTCAAGACCAAGGAGAAAAAGTAGAAAGCAAAGTTATAAAAAAATAAAACCTACCTGGAACTGGGCTTAATTTATGGGAAAAGGAACTTAATTTAGATATAATGAGAAACTTTCTAGCTGCCTAAGAAGATTGTGCAGACAAATGCTCCTCTATCTAGGGCTGTTTATGAACAGACCTGCCTCAAGGTAGTGGGAAGGTGACCTGCTCTCATTTCTAGGGGTTGTAGAATTGGTGATTTATTAAACACTTACACAAATGTTAGAAGGTCTTCACTCTTTTTACCCACAGGTAGAATCCTAACTTCCTGCCTTTGAAAGGTCTGTTAGAGAAAGCTCTTCTCTCTGCCTTTTCACACATGCTTACTAACCTCAAATTTCTGTGAAATATTTTTAACAATATACATCTCTAGACAATTGTCACCAAAAAGAGGTGAGCAGTATTCTTGATCAAACATTTGATGTTTTTGCAGTATCCTGACTATCACTGAACCAAAATAAAGTGCCAAGAAGCAGGTGTTAAGTGGAGAGAGAGGACCCTGTACTGGGAAACATTTCAGATCCTTCCCCAGGGGGTTTTAGAGAAGAAAGACACCGGAGGGTGTTCACACTGCCATGGAAGACTGGCAGACATTCTGATATACATTTTGTGAATATGGACATTTACGCACACTGTATAACACAGCTGTGTTAACTTTTCAGGTCATTTCTATGCCCTATTAGTTCACCTTGAATTTAAATTCCATAGAGTATAACAAAGGGACCGTACATCCAAGAGAAGGAGAATAATGACTGTCTTCGCAAATCTTTATAACACGCTTTTGCTTAAACAAATTGAAATGACAGAAAGCAACTTTTCCATGCTCTGATTTAAGACTACAGTGAATTTTCATAGTAAAGAACTATAAAGTGAAAGAAGGTGTTTCTCCCTCTAGGTGTATGTAGTTTTCCCATTCCTCAACCTTAAAATAACCTAGAAGGAAAAGCAGCACATCTTGTCCCTTTTATGCCCTACAGTTCTAAAGAACCTAGCAAAATATTGCAAAATAGCACATTCTTCTAAAGGGAAACATTTGTATACTGCTCACATTGAGAGAACTGCAATGTAGGTCAGTGTTAAGTGTCTGAAATCTTACCTCTGCCTGGGCGAGGCCCTTGTGGTGTGGTATGCGCTACTATATCTGAATGGGTGCCCAGGCAAGGTCTGCGAATTGGTTAGCAAAGTAAGGTAATTTACATCACATGTAATGAAAGCATTTCTGGAAAAGGATTTTTCTTTTATGCCAGTGGAGACTGGATACATAAAGAAGATCAAAACACAAGCTACATTTTTTTTAAAAAAAACTACTTATTGGAGATTGCTGTTGCTGGTTTTATTACAATATGTATTTTACAGATTTAGGTAATAGCCCTGATTTTTCAAATCGACCTCTGTTTAGACACGTTTCACTTTGGGCTGTTTCTTGTCTGCAAAATTACAGTCATTTGCACGTTATTACAGTGAGTAGGAGACAGATTGTATTTAGCGTTGGGTGGGGGAAGGGTTATTATGGGAAGTGATCTGCTACGGTCAGCACATAATTTCAGCCTGAAGAAAATTGCTTCTGAATGGCTGGTCTGTTAGCTAGCCAAGGAATGGTCACCGGGAGAGACTGAAAAATACTTCTGCTTAATCTGCATTATAGAATTATTCTTATTTCCAGAAAGATGATCTGTGGAAAGAATGATTGTAAAACTAAATTTAAAAACTTGTAAGTGAAATGTTGTCACTGCTCTAAAGCGACAACTACATTGAAATACAACCACCAAGCAGGAGAGGACCAAAAGGCAGCAGGATACAGCTGTTATGTTCTACTCCGTCTTTCTTCCTTGCTTTCCTTTCTTTACTCCCTCTTTTGTCATTTTTTTGAAATCTTTATGATTTAATTACAGTGGATTTTTATATATGTGTTGAAATTTGTGATAGCAATACCAAATGCCTTGGGAAATGTATCTCTAGCTTTCACACATAAATAACTGCAAGAAAAAAATTTCTTAATATAGATTCTGTGGGGAGAGTAGCAGAACCCCCTTAGTTGTAAAGACACTTCAATGCTAGAATTTAAGGATTTTCCCACACTTTACAAGCTACCTTCAATTTGCACATATTTCACAAAGCCAACAGATTAATAAAGCAAAGGTGCTTCAGACATAGTAACCCCTGTTTAATTTATACTTTCAATCAAACCTTTATGCATCTCCTAGGAAGTCTTAACATATTTGCTTGGAAAAAAAATCAGGAGACTAAAGTTTATTTTACAGAAAAATAAAAGAGTACCATTATACTCAGCTCCTTTGGCTGCTGAATATCACTTTTGTTGTGAACAACTGTGCTGCTTTTATTTTCAAAACAAGCTTTCCTAAAGGATGAATCACTACAATCATTTGGAGAATATGCAGTAAACAACAGAAAGTTGTTTTGCTATTTTCTCAGTGGAACATTTCCTCCCCATCCTCTCAGCTCAGCTGAGCCTCCAGTCCACCAGCCAATCATCATTATGGAAATGTAGTTCTCAGCATCCTGATTGGCTGACTCCTGGACCAGTATATTAAGGTTTCTACAGCTCAATGTACACTCCATGGAAGCCTGCTCTGGGACCCTTTTCTTCCAAAATTATTTTAATCATTTTTCTTTTCCTTTTGCTCTTGTTTTCCTTCTCCTTTCCTTTCCTTTCATTTCTCTTCTTTTCCTTCCTCTGTCTTCTCTTTTTAAGATTTTTAAAAATCAGCCTTGTATTTTTTAAAATCAGCCTCGTATTTTTAAAGGGAAACACCTTGTATTTTTTTTAAGACATCTTTAAATGTAATGATCATGTTGGAGATCTGCTAAGAATAGAATTTAATACATGGGGACATTTCTTCTAACCATGTTTTAACAGTTTGTTTATTTGGGTTCTCATCGTGTTTCCTTGAGTTTTAGAGGAATTCCACAAAAATTAAATGAACAAATTATGCTTTAATTTTTATATTCTAAACATTATCTGTCCCAACTAGAATTTTTTTCTCTGAGATTTTTTTAAATTTAAAACATACAGTTAGAACACTTTTAATAATACTGAAAAGTAGTAAGACCATTTTTAGGAGCGAAGGAGACAATATATTTTTTCTTTATAATTAAGATGTTGCATCTTGTCTCTAATTTTAAAAAGTGTTTTAAAATGTTATATCATCATCCTTAAAGACCAACACCTGTCTTAAGAACACATAACTCTTTCAAACTTAAGAAAATTGATAATAATATGAAATATATATGTGACTTACCATGTTCCAGAAGCTCTTCTTAATTATACATATGTATTCATTTAATCTTCATAGCAACCCCATGAGATAAGTACTGTTATCATAGGGGGAGGAAACTGAGATGCAGAAAAGATAAGTAGCTTTTTCAAGTGTCACAGTCAAATCTTGGTGGAGCCAAGATTTAATGTAGGAAGCCTAGCCTGTGCCTAGATGCTTAACCATGGCACTAGATTGCCACTAAAATGTGGCTCCAGATAACAATTCCACCCATTTTGCTGAGCACAGAAACATTAGCAGGTGACTGATGACTTCTCTGATGACTTCTCTTCCTGAAAGAATAATGACTTTAACTACTTTTCAATCAAAGAAGAGCCATGCAGTCATTTCCCACCAGGGATCAATACTATGCAAAACAGAAGAAGTGGCATCTAAGACTCAGAATTTAAAAAATATATATATGGAGATGTGTTTATATATATATACACACATATATATATACATATCAGTTTTTGTTATTATTCAATTGAAATTTTTTAAACATTAAAAAAATTACCATAAAGCATGGCAGAATGAGGTTAAAATGACATGATTGGTCATTTTTGACATGGTATGGTATATTGGGATCATAATATTATTCTTTATGTAACACACACATATATATTTGGAAATTTCTATATTAAAAATTGAAAGAAAAAGCTACTAGGTCTTAGAAAAAGAAAGAGCTATTCAGAAACACAATTTCTCCCTTGGCTTTGGAACATTTCTGGCATTAATCCAACAGGGTAAAATTTGTCTCAAATGACATTGCTGTCTATACAAACAATCAGCAGATTATACTTGCTTCCTACCATTTGTTTACTCCAGTTTTCATTTATTTGTTTGCTTTAGTTCAAATTCACTCACTAGGCCATATATGATAAAAATCTGTAATGTTCTATTTACATTTTCAACATGTACTTAGGAGATGCAATTGAACACTTTATAACTTTCTTATATAAACTATATTTTAATCAAGAAGGAAAAAATTAATCCCATGTAGAAATATATTCAATAGAAATTAAGGAATGAAGATTCAGTATTTCATTACAAGTATATCATACATTGTAAGAAAGAAAAAAATATTCGGTAATTTAGATTTCTTCAGTACATGTTTTCTGTTTTATTAAAAGAAAGAGTTGTAGAAATGAAACTAACGTTTCAGACACAGAATTAAAATTTTATATAAATAGCAACATACAGTGAAATACAGAAAGACACTATATAATATAAGCAACATTGAACTGTATTAGACTGAGGAGAAAAATGTTTAATCTTTTCACAAAGAAGGCTATGACATTGAGATTAAAAAGAGCATTAAAGAAGATGAAATCATGGTAACAGTTACTATTCTTAACAAATAGGATATAATTTTGTGAAATAATGAGATTATAACACAAGGAGTTGCTGATAAAATTGTTACGGCAAAAAATGGATAAATCATTAAATATAATGAGATTTAACTATCACTGTGAGAGAAATGATATGTAATTAGAAAAAGGAATAGAATATAAAAAAAAAAGCAATGATTCTATCCATGATTCCACATTACTAAAACTCTAATGATAAAAGAGGAAAGTATTTCTGAGTCTATTAATAAATTATGGACATAATTACCATTCATTATCATAACAATAGTCCTCTCAAATCCACACTCATGTCCTACTGACCTTTGGTTTTATTTAACAAACACCTGCATAGCACTTACTCTGTAAAAGGTACCATGCTAAGCATTTTACAAATATTAAATCATTTCCTTTGATTAAGTTTGAAATATTCATTCCATAAACTTCTATTGTGTTTACATGTTCATGGAAGATATGAAAAGGAATAAGACATCATCTCTGCTCTTGAGATGCCTCCAATTTTGTAGTTGAGGTAAGACACTTGCCAAGCTCAAAAAGGATTTGATTTATGATAATAAGTACAAAAAGTATTATTTTGGGAAAGAAGAAAAGCTACCTTTATCTAAGGAATCAGTATAGGCTCAAGGGAAGAAGTAGGTTAAATTGTTGTGCCACATTAGGCTGGACACAGAAGGAAGGTCATGCCAAGCAGAAGAAACACAATGAACACAGGTGTAGAGGCAAAAAAAAAAAAAAGGACAGCAGTATTGGTCCAGCTTAGCTAGATCATAGGGACCCTGAAAGAAAGAATGATGGTCAGGCTGTAGGTTGAAGTTTTATTGTAGATAGGGCCATTGTGAACCCTCACAAAGGTATTCTGGTGATGGAACAATGGAAGCTGATATCCAGATTGTGCTCTGCTCACCAAGTTACGTGCCCTGGCTCTATGCTGTATCAGCCTAAGAAAAGGTAGCCTTTTATAATGTATAAAAGAGTGCTCTCAGCCAGACTAGATAGAAGGGCTACCTTTATCCCCTATGAAGAGTTAGAGTTTATCACAAGGCAATGAATGGACTAGCTCTAGTAGGACTATGGAAAATTCTTAATTCTCTCATAAGTTAATTTATAGTCATATATCAGAAAATGTCCAGGAGGTAGTAAATGCATTATATCATTCATGCCTGGCTGAGTTCTTAGAAATCGTAATGGTCAAAAATGATTGTTAAATTAATGAACTTATATTGAACTTCTATATTCAAGAATAGTAGAAAGGATTGTAGGGGACAATAATGGTTAATGAGCAGCTCAAGGTGTATTAAGGTAATATACAAGCCAACAAGTATGTTGAGAGGACAAACAATAACAATAAACATGTAATAAGCCAACCCTGAACTTGGTAACCCTCAACTTAGGAAGTACAAATTCTACAAGAAATATTCTACAGCCAAATTAAATAAACTAACCAGAACAGGGAGAGGTCTTAATGAATGAAAACCTGTTGACAGATAGGTCTTTATGAACAAAAAACATGTTGATTGAAGCAAAAGTTAATGTCAACGAACAAAACATAGGGTCAAAAATGGGATTCACAAAGAACACCAATATCTAAGTTGGGAGCAGAAAATACAACTGCTTGAATAATGGATGAATGCGCAGAGAGATTAAAAAAACAAAAACAAAAAACCCAGCTAGGTGAAGGATATCTCTGAGAAGGAGAGAGTGATCAGCAATTACAACTGTATCAGGGCAATCGGGTAAGTTTAGTACTGAAAAGCCTCCTTTGGTTTTTATATGGGGAAGTACTTAGTGATCAGTGAGGGAGCAACGTTAGCTAAAGGGTAACGAAAACCAAAGGGTTCAAGACTGAAACAGAGGGGAGCAAATGGGGAGATGGAATGATGCTTACTCTTTTTAAAAACTTGTTGAAAACGACTAGAGAAGGGTAGTTTGAAGAAAGAGGCTGGGAGGAGAATTTTGTTGTTCTTTTGTGTTTTTCCAATACAAAACAGTCTTCAACATACATTTTGAGAGAAGAGTCAGTAGAGAGAGTAGTTAAGTTTTAAAGGTTAACTGATGAACAAAGATCCTAGCCGAGAAAGGTGGGAAAGGGAAAGAGACCATTCAGTTGTGTCTACAGTAAGACCATTCAGTTATGAATTCATATTTCTAGCATAGGAAGCCCCAAATGGAGGGACTAAGTGAAAACTTAGGGAGCTTCTTCAACAAGGTGACTACACCTCATGCAGTGGCAGTGTAAGGACAGCAGTGAAACCCAGAACAGTCTTAGCAGGCAGTAGAAGTGAGACAGTATGAATAGAGACCAAGATAATTAGCATTTTTTATTCGGACACCTAAAGCTCCTAATAATTCAGTATATCTAGTAACTTTCTGAGAAGCTGATGAGTTAACGGGAAAGAAACAACTTGGAATATTAGAACAGATTTATCTTGTCAAAGTATAAAAAATTTAATGAATGTATTGTTCTAAATTAGTCTCCATTTCTTAACATGGTTTAAATGACAAAAATATGGAGGAACTTTAGGGCTTTACATTCTAACTTTATATTCCACTGGGTCATATTCATCTAAGGTAAAAGGTTTCTGTTTTACTCAAATGGCTATATGTAAACCAAAAGTGAGTGTTTGTCATTGACCCACATTTGAGGTACTTGACTCAATGCAAAGTGGAGCTGCTCGCATTAAAGTCACACTATTTTATTTCATTACTTTATTTATTCACTTAAATATCATTTATTAAACACTAACTATATTCCAGACACTATGCTAGACCTGATGATAGGAAAAAAAAAATCTTTATTGTTTAATACTTGAAAAGAACTCACTTTCCATATTTCATTTTCATATATATATATATATATTTTAAGTTAGATAGTCACTTAGGGATGAATGTAATTCTACAAAGTCATTAACCTTTCACTCCAGAAACAAGAAACTAATTAAAGAACTTCCTGCATTTCTTAGCTGTGGGATAGGTCAGTGTCAGAAAACAGGTCTAGTCCCAGGATCCAGGTTGTCAAAACCTCACGTTACCTCAGGTTACAAACAAAACTTCCAAGATAAGACTAGTCCAAGAAGAAAACAAGACAAAGATATCTGCAACCTTGGCAGCCACTTCAGAAAATTTACTTAAGTTCAATAGAATAAACAGTGAGAAAGAACAAAATTCCTATGATGATAAATATCATTTTTCTGTCAAAAGAATCAAACTATATACTAAAGATTATACAAATATTCTAAATAATTTTCCAAAACATTTAGATATTTCAATGGAAAAAATAATTGAGAGTGGTATATTATTCTCAAGAGGAATCGGAAAAGATTTAGTAGTGGAAAAATGGGTTACCTAGCATTTTCAGGCCTTTAAATATATATATCCATGTTCTCATTTGAAAAGTTTAAAATATAATTAGTGTTTGATTTTAAGAAAAATTTTATCAAGATGTAATTTGTGTACCATAAGGTTTACCCATTTTAAATGTACAATTTAATGAATTTTAGTATATTTACAGAATTTCACAACCATCACCACATCTAATTTTAGAATATTTCTATCACCCTGAAAAGTAAAAGTTAGCCTTGTGCTTATTTAAAGTCACTAATGGGGTTTCTAATAATAATTTTAGAAGCAACATTTAATGATCTGGTACTCTACATAATGATATTCACATAAAAGTCATGTTTGGAAAATGAACTTGATATTTTAACATATGACCATTACCATCTAAAATATTCACCTTTTGGAAACATCTGGATAATTCTTTATAGAACTTGACATTAGAAGTTCAAAATATGGTAAAGTAAAATCCTGATGTATATTTAATAATAATTATGACAGTTATCTTTTTTTTAACTTTTGCCACTCAGCTCTGAATTAACCCTTTTTGCCTGCTTTGTAAAAGTGGATCTGATACCTTTACCTTTCCTTGACAGCTGTCACAATATTAAACCTTGTTAGCAGAAAGCACTAAAGAGACATTGCAGAAGGAAAGGTTTTTGCATCCTGGTTCTAGCATATTCACTTGGTAGGCTCCTGCCACATAGGTGGCTTCTCCAGCACCAAGCTCCTGTAGGATAACACTCTATTTTTATAGTGTAGTGACCAGCAGCTTCCTTTGGCACCCCCTTAACGAGTATTGTACGTAAATGCCTCTTATGAGACACCTCTCTGCATACAGCTTCTCCCACACACTAGGGGGTGGATTTCCTGTAGGTTTCAGGACGTGGGATGGGGGGAGGGGGGGCATGGTTCCTGCAAGATCTGCGGGTATGGCTCTGCAATGACTTCTTTGCCATGCAGTGAGCCAAGGCCATGTTGTCTCCAGAACAGTCTAGATCTCAGCTCTGGGTGTGGGGGGGAGAAAACTCTTCCTTGGGTGCTTTATTTCTGCACTAGTGATAGTGGCTATACTTTTTATGTTATTTCTGATATTATGTATCTGTTATTCATATATTCTTTAAAGTTCTCTTAACTTCTTACCAGTCATTCCTCATTACTATAATCTCCAGTTATACTTAATAATTATTTATATTAAACTTTCCCTGTTCAAATTACTAGTTGATTTTTTCTCTGATTAGATGCATACTGACATATAAAAATATACTGTGAGCTAGAAATATCTGCTTTAAATTTTTTTTTATAACCATTCCCTTATCAAGAGAATTTACTATAATATCCACTTACTATAGACTGATAATTATATGTAATATCTAGAAAGCTATGAATCAACTGAGGAAGAGAATCTACACTAATTTTGAGAGAAAAACAAAACAAAACAAAACAAAACAAAACAATTGCAATGCTGAGTTATGGTAGACCCAACATTGGACCAGAACTGAAGTGACCTGAGAATCTTGATCATTTCAACCAGTGTTCTAGTTATCTACAGCCACCTAGCAAGCAACCCCAAAACTTAGTGGCCTACAATAACAATTAATTTTACATATTTTATGATTTTGAGGATCAGTAATAAGAGCAGGCCCTGTTGATTAATTTTTCTGTTCCACAAAATATCAACAGAGGCCATTTGGTGTGACTCAGATGGAGCATGGGCTGGTCTAGAGGGTTTAGCTTTACTCACATTTCTGGCACCTCTGGGAGATGCCTGGAGGGCTGAGCTCAGCTAAGACTGTCAACTGAAAAACCTGCACATGGCCAATTCAGCCTGATAGCTTAACGGTAGACTTCTTATGTGGCAGCTCTGTACTCCAACAATGAGTATTCTAGTAAACAAAGTGATAGCTGCCTGGCCTTTTAGGATCCAGCCTTGCAAGGCACATAGGTTACCTCTCTGTTGACTAATGGTCCTGGGGAACCTCTAGTGCTAAACCCAGGACAACCCTGGGAAACCCAGAAAAGTTGGTTGCCCTAGTGACATGCTGTATCAGTCAAAGTGGTCATATGCCCACCCACGTTCAAGGAGAGGGAACATTGACCCCTCCCCTGTGGGGTCTATGGGAGAGTGTCAAAGAATTTGAAACACCCAGGCAATTAATCTCTCTGAGACTCAATTTCCTTATTTCAAAGAAATAAGCGATTTATAGAAAGCAGCTTCTGAACTTTGATCCGGCTCTAAATTTTGATTCTATTAATGGGAGACAGAAAAGGCATCAAAAACTATTGTTGGGCTACAACAAACTCCCTGTGTATCTAGGTTGCAAATAGATTATTGTATCCAAAGAGAACCTTACATCACTTCTTTTCTGATGTATTAAATTTTACAATGTATGTAGTTATGGATCTTTTTTTTTTTTTTTTTTTAAATGAATCTTGCTCAACAAACCTGAAACTCTTTTAAGTAGCAGATGATTTGTCTTCAGTTCTGGGAATTTTTTTTATTATATTCTTTCTTCTATTATCTCTGTTCTACCTATCTAGAGCTGTTATTGAATAAATGTTAAAAATTCTGGTTATATTGTCTGTGTTTCTTAACTATTTTCTCATATTTTTGATATTTTTGTATATATTAGTCGGCTAGGGCTGCCATATAAAGTACCACAGACTGGGTGGCTTAACCAACAGAAATCTATTTTTTCACAATTCTGGAGACTAGAAGTTGAAAATCAAGGCCTCTCTCCCTGGCTTGCAGATGGCTGCCTTCTTGCTGTGTCCTCACATGGCCTTTCCTCTGTGGGCATCCCTGTTATGTTTTTTTTGTGCATCCAAATTTCCTCTTGCTATAAGGACACCCATCACATTTCATTAGGGTCCACTTGTATGACCTAATTGAACCTTCATTACCTCTTTAAAGGCCCTATCTTCAAATATAGTCACATTCCAAGGTACTGGAGGTCAGGGCTTCACGTTCTCCTTTTAGCCCATCCCTTTTGCCCTGAATTCTGGTAGAAACACAGGTTAAATTTTCCTGCTCATTAACTAGATCACAGTATATCCATTTTGCTGTTTTTCCTATTGAGAATTTGTCTTTCACTAATCACTTTTACCTCCAAAAATGTTAATGTTTCTTTTTCATATCAGCTTGTTCTTCCATGTATACAATATTCTTCTGAATCTTTCAGAATAATAATTTTTTCTAGTTTAATTATATGATTCTATTATTTGAGACTTTCCCCCCAAAGACTTAGTTCTTTTGCATTCTGAATTTTAAGTTTCTTTTCAAAGTATTTTTCTTCAAATGTTTGGTGATATCTCATCATCTGGGAAGGAAGAGTGTACTCCTGGTTTATCTTCTGAGTTGAGAGCTCCTCTTGGCATTTGTAAGTTACCTGGGGGGCTGCCTCCAGTGAACACCTGTAAGAACTCCCATTTCAGAGGCCCCTATCTGAGGTTTTATCCTAGTAGCAAAAATTACCTAAGAGGAAAGGAATACAATTAAATCCAGCATATATTTTCCCCGCTTAGTAGACCTTGTGTTACACAGAGTTCCTCTCCAACTTGAACTTACATATTAGAGGCCTTCGCTACTTCTTTCTTATTTTGTTTCAAAAGCAGTTAGGGTAACAATCTGAAAGTGGAAAGCCTTTGTTTCCCACCATTCAGGTGAAGTGGCAAAGGAGCAAGGAACTAGACCCTATTAGTGCAACTTTTTCAAATGTTCTTCAAGATTCCCGAGGATTACACTGGGACCTCTGCTGAACTGTATATGTGTTAGGACATTGTCAAGCTCACCAATATCACCTTTGTAGCAGCTCTATCTATCCATGTTTTTCTCCACTCGTTTCTATCTTCCAGGAATTTCTCAAAATACATGGTAATCCATGTTGTTTTGCAGTACTCTCAAAAGTGATTTTCTGTCATTTCAATGGAGTTTTGGGTATAAGGGGATTTATATAGGTATGATTAGGCCACTATCTCAGTATAACCCTATTGAATTTTAAACAGAAGAGATAGAAATAATCATACTCATCTCAAAAAGTTTTTTTCTAAAAAAAGGATAAAATACATATGTATTTAAAGAAAAAAGGTATAAGCTTTCTGTCAATGTCCTACACATGTTCCATTCTCCAGTAGAAACTCTTCCCAATAGTTTATTATGTACCTTTCCATACATTTTTTTGCATGCATTTATGAGCATATACATGATATGTAGTATTTTTCCTTGCTAAAACTAGAATTGCACTATTATAACTTTTCTGCAATTATTTTTTCACTTGAGATTAACTGATAAACATCTTCTCAGGTCAGTACATACAAATGATCTCATTCTTTTTATAGTTATATAATATCTTTAGAATGGAAATACTATGTTATTATGCCAATTCTCCAATTAATGGATACAACGGACTGAATATTTATGTCCCTCCCTCCCAATTCATATGTTGAAATTCTAATACCTGATGTCATGGTATTGGGAGATGGGATCTTTGGGAGGTGCTTAGGTCATGAGAGTGGAACCCACATGAATGGGATTAGTGCCCTTATAAAAGAGACCCCACAGAGGCAGCTTGCCCCATTTGCCATGTGAGGTTATAGTGAGAAGACAGCAATTAATGGGGAAGATCTTCAATGAGGAAGCAGGCTCTCACCAGACACTGAATGTATGGCACCTTGATCATGGATTTCTACACTCTAGACTGTGGGAAATAAATTTCTCTTGTTCATAAGCCACCCAGTCTACGGTATTTTGTCACAGCAGTCTGAAAAGACTAAGAATGGATATTTAAGTTGTTTTCCAAAAGCTTGTGGTTTGATTTCAATACCTCAAAGAGTTATTAAGGTATTATGTGAATCATGAGTATAAAATAACGTTTTATATCACTATATCGAATGTTCTTAAACCACTATTAAATATGGGAAATGGAGACTATTCCAGGAAAAGTCATTTAGTTGTCTCTTTTATGCTTGGGATTAAAATTATTAGACAGAAAAAACTAAGAGACAGTGGCCATGGCTGAGCATGAAAGCAAACATCTCATCAAATATTTGCTTTACGGGTCATTTGAAGTTCTATCAACTCTGAACACATTGCCTTAAACTGTTGAAAATCCAAAAATAGTTGTGCTACTGCTTTCCTTATTGTTTCTTATTCAGCCCATATCAATTTACTTCTGTTAGATGTTTTGTGCTGATGTTTATTTAAGCGCTTTCTGTGTGCCAGGTATTGTACTAAACCTTAACCAAAGTATTTCATTTAACCTATAACCAACCCAGAAAAGTATTATCCTCATTTTTAAATTATATAGATCTTGTTCAAGTCCCAGTTTTCCTCTTTATTAGCTGTGTGGCCTTGTGCAAGTAATATAACTTATTTGAGCTTTGGTTTCCTTATAAATAAAATAAGGATCATACTCTAGTATTACATAATTTAACAAACATTCATTGAGCTCTTACCATGTGCCAAGCATTCTCTCAGGCACTGAGTAGCAAGGTTGCTTGGATGATTAAATGAAAGAATGCATGTAATGTAATACCTGGCACAAAATAGGCATTCAAATGATAATTACTGTTATTGGGGCTATAACAACACCAGGTTTGAATTTGAACCCAGGTCTACAGGAGTCCAAAAAGCTCTTTCTCTCACTTTTTTTTTTAATGACTCCATGCTATCTTCCTAAAACCAACATCATAGGACTGTACCTATAATTCACTATTCCTTTACTGATTTCTGCAATCCAGTTCATATAATTCTTCCAAGGTTAAAAAGTAAATCCGAATATACCATAATTGCTAGCCCAAATAACTTTTTGTCTCTGATTTCATTATTTCTTTGCATTATGTACTGCATGACCTAGTGTTCCATAGGTCATCATATTTTTTTCTAGTGCCTTCTCAAATGTACCTGTCTTTCAAGACTTCAAGTGAACAGATGATACTTTCTATTTCTTTTATGTTTCTTTTATAGGGCATAAGCTGTAACTAGACATGTGGTAGATTGTTTGAGCAACATAGAAATGAAATCTGATTTTACAAAATTTTTAAATCAAAAGAAAGAGGACAACTACTATTACACAGATTCACCAGTGTGAAAGAGGTGAGTGATGAAATATGGAAGAAGGGGCAAAATTTTAAAATATACAGGCTTTTTAAAGTTGAAAGAGAGTAATATCAGTGTTACAAAAATAAAATTGGGAAGGTGTGTATAAGTCAGCAAGAGTAAGCATCTATCCTAACAGTTCATTCAGGGTTGTAAACAGAAAGAACTTATGGAAAGCATTTTTAATGCTTTTCATAAGCAGCAATGCTACTTACTTTTCACTACTTAGAGTTTGCTTGTTATTTTTAGGTGATTATTAGCTGATTTCCATACTAGTATACATACCAGAAGAAGCAGTAGGGTAATAAAGCCAAGCATAGCCAGAATTTTTATTATATCCAGCAATGCATTACATCTAAGACCTCAGAGAATATTCTAATATGTGTGTGTGTATTCATATATGTATACACATGTACATATATATGCTTTTCTATTTTTATATAATAATTCCTTGACTAATTCTGCCTAAACAAAGCAATGTGGTTAGTGGGTAGGCGAGATCTCTTATAGCAGTAGAGGATTTGGTAATGTGTACTTAGTGGAATGAACAAGCTGGCTGAGAATGGGGGCAGGCACTGTGGAAAGAACCCTGGATTCAGAGTTAGAATCCTGAGTTCTTGTCCTAGATGTCACTAATCAACAGTGGTGCCTAGGGCAAGACACTTAAGTGTTCTGCTGTGCCCTAGTTTTTCTTGTTATAAATTGGGACAACAAGGCTTGCTCTACTTACCTCATTAGTTCACTGTGAGGGTTATTGAAGTTAATGTGTATGAATGTACTTTTAAGACATAAAGTTGTCTGTAAATGCAATGCATTTTCATTTTGTATCTTGACTAGTGAAACTATCAAATAAACCTGTAGTTGGATGGTATTCCATCTTTGCTGTTGTGGATCTTACAAACAGGTGTAATAAATTTGCTAATATTATAAACTGAAATTGTATTTCCAGTATGAATTGATAGAGGAGTCAGAACAGTTGTATACGCATAAGCCTGAGCATGTTAGAAATTGATGTATTAGAAACTGATAGCTATAGGAGATATTGAGATAAAGACATAATAGCAAATCTAGATCAGTGCAATCTAGATCAGTTAGTTTAACATTTCATAAAATAATAGTAAGGTTAAAACTTTTACTATACTAGAAATTCTTTGAAAATTTAACCTGAGCAGGTATGGAAGTAAAAAAAAAAAAAATTACATAATTCGAATCAAATATTTTTAGTTAGAAAAGACCTCAGAGAATATTCTAATCCAACTCTCTTAGTTTTGCAGCTAAAAACATGGAAACTCAGATTGCGCGTGTTTTGTCCAAGACCACACATTTGAGACAGTGGCCATCTTACTCACAGCTATCTTTGAAACCACTTCTCAAGTCTGAAGTGAAGAGACTAGCTCAAGGTGGTGGCTGGATTAAGAATATGAGATTCCAGAGATGGACAAAATGGATAATGCCAGTGATAATAATAATGCTAGGAGACTAAATGAAGCTCATGGACAACCATGAGTAAAGGCAGATTTGTTGAATGATCCATTCTAATAAAACAGCAGAAGTAGGCCAGACAGATTCTAAAGGAATTAACAGGCAATCTGAAGAGAGACTTTGAGTTGGAGATAATGTAGACATAGGAGTAGATTCCAGAAGTTGAGATAGGCTAACCAAAATGTGTTTGAGAATAAGCAATAAGAGAATAATAATACTACCACCCCTACGACAACTGCTACCACTTATGACTAACTTTTACTGAGTGCTATGTGCCAGGCATGGTGCTAGGTGTTTCATATAATTATCTTTTTAAAATCTCTCTTTCTCTCTCTCATTCTCTTTCTTTTTTTCTCTCTCTTGACTAGTGAAACTATCATACATAATTGGATAGAACTATTACCTCATTTGGGGGAGGAGGAAATGAAGGCATAGTGGCAGAGTTGGAGCTTGGCTTGCATAAGTCCAAAGTCTGCATGCTCAACCACTATGGCCCGTGACCTCCAAAGAAGGGCAAGATAGAGGACATGAGCTGAATTTAGCAACAACAGTCCTTGATTCATAGACTAGTTGGTAGGAGTGACTTCCACAAACTATCAATGAATTTGAATACAATAAACTACCCAGAATGCACACTTGAACTTTGTTTCAGAATTATAACTTCACATTAGCATCTTGCACTGGTTCATATGCATATGATTTTTCATTTTAGTGTAGGTATGATCAAGTAGATGTAGAGAGTCAATGGACATTAGCTTACAATTAATTCGAATGGATTGATGTTTATACCAAACAACCATTAAAATAATCA
>NW_011888820.1:8080028-8082563 GCF_000151845.1 Pteropus vampyrus
AGCTATCTTTGAAACCACTTCTCAAGTCTGAAGTGAAGAGACTAGCTCAAGGTGGTGGCTGGATTAAGAATATGAGATTCCAGAGATGGACAAAATGGATAATGCCAGTGATAATAATAATGCTAGGAGACTAAATGAAGCTCATGGACAACCATGAGTAAAGGCAGATTTGTTGAATGATCCATTCTAATAAAACAGCAGAAGTAGGCCAGACAGATTCTAAAGGAATTAACAGGCAATCTGAAGAGAGACTTTGAGTTGGAGATAATGTAGACATAGGAGTAGATTCCAGAAGTTGAGATAGGCTAACCAAAATGTGCTTGAGAATAAGCAATAAGAGAATAATAATACTACCACCCCTACGACAACTGCTACCACTTATGACTAACTTTTACTGAGTGCTATGTGCCAGGCATGGTGCTAGGTGTTTCATATAATTATCTTTTTAAAATCTCTCTTTCTCTCTCTCATTCTCTTTCTTTTTTTCTCTCTCTTGACTAGTGAAACTATCATACATAATTGGATAGAACTATTACCTCATTTGGGGGAGGAGGAAATGAAGGCATAGTGGCAGAGTTGGAGCTTGGCTTGCATAAGTCCAAAGTCTGCATGCTCAACCACTATGGCCCGTGACCTCCAAAGAAGGGCAAGATAGAGGACATGAGCTGAATTTAGCAACAACAGTCCTTGATTCATAGACTAGTTGGTAGGAGTGACTTCCACAAACTATCAACGAATTTGAATACAATAAACTACCCAGAATGCACACTTGAACTTTGTTTCAGAATTATAACTTCACATTAGCATCTTGCACTGGTTCATATGCATATGATTTTTCATTTTAGTGTAGGTATGATCAAGTAGATGTAGAGAGTCAATGGACATTAGCTTACAATTAATTCGAATGGATTGATGTTTATACCAAACAACCATTAAAATAATCAGGTCATTTCTACACTAGTCAAATATTTATAGAATTACAGAACCAGAAAGCTATAAAATCTTGATGTATCTGTTTAGAAGAAGCTATTTCTGGACATTCACCATGTTACCAATTTTCACTCAGTTAATTCCTTTAACAAATATTTCTTTGTGCCATTGTGTGCCATTCTCTGGCATAGGCAGCAGGTATATCTGTTACATATACCAAAGTTCCTGCTGTCATTGAGTTTATATTCTAGTAAAGTTAAAAAATAAGTAAATAAACAGGTAAACAAATATGATAATTTTATATATTAAGAAATGCTATGAAGACAACCAAAGAGTTTGATATGAGGGAAAATGATAGGAGCAAGAAGAATTTTAACTTTCTGACTGCCCCCATTCCTTCATTAAAAATATCATAGACCTATGATAAAATAGTCTAAATGTAGACTATTCCTCTGAATTGGGTTTAAAATAAGCTTGCATTAAAGGGGATATTAACTAAGCATTGCCCTTGGAAATAGAACCAGCCCCAGAAAAGTCATGTCCTGGTTCTGTGCGACCCAGGGATGCACAAAAGTAGGCATTTGCCACTTCATCCTTGGCCACTCACTGAAGCCTCTTTCAGGGTAACACAGGCTGGGGGTCCAGCCAGCTGTTAAAGGTTGATGAAGTGACTGACTGCTGTAGTCTCGTTAGTTTACAGATAAAGGTACAGGACATAAATTTCTTTTGTTTTATCAGAGCCATTAATAAAATTAGGCTAAGGTGATAATACAAACCAGCATTCTGAATTTATCAAGAAACTCCGAATATTGGCTGTATTATTTTTCGTAATGTTGCCATTTCATTTTCATAAGCGAAGAGGCTCCAATTGGGAAATAATGCCTGTTATGCTTTATCACATATAGTAGCCCCGATGTTTAAAAGTGCAAATAGTACAGAGCCCTATATGTACTGTTTTCTCCTATACATAAAGACCTACGATAAAATTTAATTTATAAATTAGGCAGAGTAAGAGATTAACAATAATAACTAATAATAAAATAGAATAATTATAACGATATACTGTGATAAGTTATGTGAATGTGGTCTCTCTCTCTCTTAAAATATCTTATTGTACTGTACTTACCCTTCTTCTTTTGCTGATGCGAGATGATACAGTGCCTAAGTGATGAGATGAAGTGAGGTCAATGATGTAGGCCTCGTGAAGAAGCTTGAACACAAGCGCTGTGATACCAACACAATCCATCTGATAACCAAGATGGCTACCACGTGATGAACTGGTGGGCGGCGCACACAGTGTGCATGTGTTGGAAAAAAGCGTGATTCACGGCAAGGACAGGGACGGCACAGGACTACACGAGATTTCATCACATTACTCTGAACAACATGCAATTTAAAACCTACTAATTACTTATTTCTGGAATTTTCCATTTAATATTTTTGGACTGCAGGTAACTGAAACAGTGGAAAGCGAAACTGCAGGTAAGGGTGGACTACTGTGAATTCAAACCATCAATGAAGTTCAGAAGCATAATATGGACATCTTATTTTTACCAACTGATGACTCCTATTGTGTCTATATGGTTAATATGGAAATGATGAAAT
>NW_011888820.1:8082613-8088937 GCF_000151845.1 Pteropus vampyrus
GATAAAATTTAATTTATAAATTAGGCAGAGTAAGAGATTAACAATAATAACTAATAATAAAATAGAATAATTATAACGATATACTGTGATAAGTTATGTGAATGTGGTCTCTCTCTCTCTTAAAATATCTTATTGTACTGTACTTACCCTTCTTCTTTTGCTGATGCGAGATGATACAGTGCCTAAGTGATGAGATGAAGTGAGGTCAATGATGTAGGCCTCGTGAAGAAGCTTGAACACAAGCGCTGTGATACCAACACAATCCATCTGATAACCAAGATGGCTACCACGTGATGAACTGGTGGGCGGCGCACACAGTGTGGATGTGTTGGAAAAAAGCGTGATTCACGGCAAGGACAGGGACGGCACAGGACTACACGAGATTTCATCACATTACTCTGAACAACATGCAATTTAAAACCTACTAATTGCTTATTTCTGGAATTTTCCATTTAATATTTTTGGACTGCAGGTAACTGAAACAGTGGAAAGCGAAACTGCAGGTAAGGGTGGACTACTGTGAATTCAAACCATCAATGAAGTTCAGAAGCATAATATGGACATCTTATTTTTACCAACTGATGACTCCTATTGTGTCTATATGGTTAATATGGAAATGATGAAATGAAAACTTTATGATCTTTGTTGAGAGATTGCAATAAAAAAATTGACTCAAGATATTGTTTTTGTGAAAAAAAAATTTTTTAAATCTAGTTTGGGGGAATAAGATTGAAATGAGGAGAGTGAGTTTGAGGTAGGAATAGTGGCGAAATGTGCAGAGGAACGTAAGTCAGCCAAATGAGGGCACTGCTAGGAAGTGGAGTTGATTATTCCAACTAAGGACCTTGACCATGTACACGTACATCTCTTATGATAAGGGAAATCTCGGTATCAGATTTGCATAGAAATCCCAACAGGCACCATAGTCTTCAATGGAAGCTGCTCTTCTTCTTCATGAAAACAGAATTAGCAAAGATTGTCTACTTTGAAAGATTTCATTTGATTTGGGCCCAAATCACCTAGGCTCAGTTAGGAGAACTGTCCCCAGTGTTTCTCCTCAGAACCAGCAGCACAAGGAATATATTTTCTTTCAGTCGGTCCATACTCCCTATGGGATACAGGCACAATCAAATGCAGATTGACATCTATTTGCAGCACCACTAGAAAAGGCAGTTTCGTTCTGAATTATTTAACATGGCAACATTTTGCACATATAAATCATGTCCAGCTTTATTAGATTAGGCCAATTGAAGAAATATATACACCTGCCTGTCATGTAAAGCCCTTCATCTTGGGGAGTAGACTCCCCAAGGGGACATCTCAGGAGGTAAATTGAATACTGAGTGGTTTATCTTGTGATGGGGCCTGAATTGGAAATTGAAATTCCTGCATGGACATCGAATTTCACATCAAAAATGAGAACCTAGTTCATCTCTCTTGGTTACCAGGGTACTAATCACTCTAGAAACAGATTTACATGACTATGGCTGTCCTGTGCCCTTTATGTCGGAGCTGGGCCCTGTCAGTGTGATAATGTTCGTAAAGCCCTTTGAGGTCTTTAGATGAAAGGCATTCTATAAACACAAACTATCACTTGCATAAATCAGTCCAGTAGCTGGATATTATTTCTCTCCATCTCTGGGTTTGTCAGAATGGGACAGGAGATAGCAAATGGTATATAGTGAGATGAAAGGATAGAGATTAATAGGCGACTGCTTTTTAATCAGATAAGGCCTGATGATGCATAGTTGATCAGCCTGATGATGCATAGTTGATCAGCCTGATTTCTATCACGAGAAAAAAAAATACACACAGGGTTGTTCTCAGTGTACTTAAAATCTCAGAGGAAAATCTCTTTCATAAAAACAGGCTATGATCTCAAATGCTCTTCCTATTTTAAGTTCAGAAAGAAAAAAAAAATCACTTAGTACCACCTTATGGGGACAGCGCTAAGAAAATGAGATTATAGTCCTTTTTCCCCCCGATCTCCTCTCTCCCCCTTCTTTAAACCTCGTTAAAGGGGGAAACTATGCATCTGAAAAGAAAAACACGAGGAGGAGACCCAGTGCCATTACTTTGGAGAGCTGAGAGGTGGAGAATGAAAAAGCCATTGGTCTCAGTTTTACTGCCACAATGGCCTTTTATGAGAGGGATTAGATACGCCAAGAACTGGTGCAGCATTCACTGGTGCCCCGATGACAATCTGGAAAAGGGACGATAAAAATCAGTTTGTCATAAGGTTAAATCACCAAAGACTTCCTAGATTGGCTTTTCAGATTGTTTTTCCTTTGGAAAGAAGATGAAAAAAGAAAGAAATATGGGCCTAAGCTGATTTTTTTTTTCTTTCCCTTTTTCCCCCTCAGTGCGAGATGCAGCATTCAGAAAACATGTTGAGCGAGTTGAGGCATTAAAAAGATCAGTCTTTGGCTGGTGAATGAAAGGCTGTTGTGCGTGTGACTCACATACTAAATGGAAACCTGCCTTCAAAGCCTATTTTACTGCCTAATTATATATACACAAAATGTAGCTGTCTGTTTCAATCAAATCATAGGAAAAGGAATAAAACTCCTCTAAAGATGCAATTTTCATGGTTTGTCATAACCTTAGAAACACTGCTAATGCAGAAGGAGGAAGTACAGCTGCACCGTCCAGATAAGGTTCCAGTAATTGTTTTTCTTTTAATTATTACTTTATAAAGACATTATACCTCCTACTCTAAAGAAGGAAAATTAGTGTCCTCTGTCTCCTCTTTTTTTTCCCCTCCCTTCCCATTTTCACACCAAGCTTGTTGATATGCATTTCAACTGTGGCTAGAAGCCAGTGTAGCTATGGAAATAATATTTAAGTAACCACCATAACTATAGCTTTCAGGGGGTTCCAGGGAGGAAGCCATTTCCAAATTTATGTTTTGAATCAAATAGAGCTTTCCGAAGCAAAAAATGGGGTGCCAGGGATCAAGATAAAGTGCTTAGACCTAAGCAACTATTTATACTTGGCTTTCAGGGACACCGTTTCTATTCTTAAACACTAATACATTTATTTTGTAAAATTATTAATTGCATGAACATTTTCGCTATTGTTATCCTCACTGAAGAATGATAGAATAAAAAACACAAAAGGCTTTCCCCACTAACATTTTATATGTACAGATCTTTTTTGTACAATAACCCGAAACTGTAAAGTTTAATAAGCCATTACTAATTTACATATTTTTGTAGATTCAAATCATTAAAATGCAATGATATTTTAATGGCTTAATATCTATCTAATTGTGGATTAAAACTTTCTAACACTGGAAATGGCACTGAACATACCATCAAGGGATTCTAAGTGCTTAATTCAGGCAGCACTGGCATCTACTAACATTTCTGAGGGGAACATAGATAGAGTTTATCACTGCATAAGCACATTGATTATCTTGTAATATGCATGTTTTTAAAAAATCATAATTTTAACTATACCTATGATTCTTTGCCTTAATCTCTTCCTGCCTACCCCCAGTTCTGTCTCTAGCCCTATTAAGTTTGGCACCTGCTGTATAAATCTATGGAGTAAATAATTTGATTATGAATTCTATGTTGATTAAGCAGATATGATCATAAAGCTACTTTCCATGACTCTGAGAAATCCTGAGGCATTAAAGATATGTAGAAAATCAGAAACAAACAAGAACTGACTAAAGTGTATGCTCTAGAAATCACTGCCTACATCCCAAATTCCAAAATTGGATTTCTGACACACACACAGGAATATTATTCAGCTATAATAAAAAATGAAGTACTCATATATGTTAAAATGTGGATAGCCTCGAAAACATCATACCAAGCAAAGGAAGCCAAACAAAAAAGGTCACATATTGTGTGACTCCATTTATATGAAATATCCAGGATAGGTAAATCCATAGGCATAGAAAAGAAATTGGTGATTGGTGGTTGTCAGGGGATGCAGGGTAAGGGGAGAGAATGGATGGAAGTGTTTAAGGGGTAAAGGGTTTTATTCTGGAGTGATGGAAATATTATGGAACTAGGTAGAGATGATGGTTAACAACATTGTGAATGTATTAAATGCCATTGAATGATTCACTTTAAAATTGTTACTTTTATGTTTTGCGCATTTCACCTCAATGAAAAAAACTGTGATTACATTATTTACTCAACTCACTCAACTCATTCATTTATGACTTCAAAAAGCATCTGTTTACCATTGATTTTGTGTCAGGCAATGTGGTAGTGCTGGGGGATGTAATGTTGAATCAGCTGGGCAAGCCTGAGGAGCTTGCATTATAGCTGGGGGTAGGGTGGGGATGAAGAAAACAAACAAAGCAAACAAAGTCAATAATTACAAACAAGCTTATCTCACAACGAATGACTGTGTCAGTGGTGTGGGGTACTTCAGCTGTAAGTAAGGCCTAAGGAGATGATATTTAAGTTCAGACTTGAAAAATAAGAAGCCACACATGGGAAGAAAATTACTGGAAAAGAGGACAACATATAAAGGCTTGACTTTGTCAGATTATAGGAACAGAAAGCAGTCCAATATGGTAACCAAAGTGATTTGGGTAAATGTACAAGGTAAAGTCAGAGAGATAAGCGGAAGCCAGGTCATGTAGGACCTTGTAGGCCATGTTCAGAAATTTGAATTTTATTCTAATTGTGATAGGAAGATAGTGAAGAGTTTTAAGCAGAGAAGTACATGAATTTTTCAAAAGATCATTGTCACTGACAAGTGGAGACTCAATTAGAGGGGGACCAGTGTATAAACAAACAGACAATTTAGCAGGCTACTGCAGTTGTCCAGATACAAGATGATCACAGCCTAGACTAGGGTGTTGTCATAGAAGATGGAGAGAAACAGATAGATTCAAGATCTATTTTGGAATTATAACTGTAAGAAAATGTTGCTGGATTAGGTGGGTAGAAAGTAGACAAAAGAGAAGCATCAAGGATGACACTTAAGATTCTGGCCTGGGCGACTGGGTAGATGTTGGTGCCACTTCCAGAGATGAGGACTGTATTAATTTTCTAGAGCTGCTGCAACAAATTACCACAAATTTAGCAGCTTAAAATAACACATATTTATTATCTTATAGTTCTATAGGTCAGAAATCCAACATAAGTCCCACTGGGCTGTAACCCAGGTGATGGCAGTACTGTGTCCCATTCTAGAGGCTCTAGGGGAGAATCTGTCTCTTTGCCATTTCTAGCCTCTAAAGATCACCCACATTTCTTGGCTCATCTCATAACACTTCTTTTGCATTTCATCTCTCTGAGCTTATTTTTATCATCACGTCTTCTTCCACTGTCCACAGCTGGGAAATGTTCTCCACTTTTAAGGATTAGGTTGGACCCACCTGGATAATCATACTGCCATCTCTCTAGTTTTCTTTTCCAATGTCACACCTCCTCTCTTCTGGCGCCTTCTTTCACTTTAAAGGAAATTTGGGATTATATTGGGTCCATCCCGATAATCCAGGAAAATCAAGATCCTTAATCTTAATCAAATCTGCAAGGTACCTTTTGCCACTTTAAGTAACATATTCACAGGGTCTAGGAATTAGTACGTGAACATCTTAGGGAGGGCCATAGTTTTACTACAATAGGGATAATTGGGAGAGGACTAGGTTCAAAATGATAAACAAACAAGGATTCAAACTTTGAGATGATTAAGAGACATCTACTGTGGATGTGGGGTCTCCACTGGCATATGTGTCTGAAGTTCAGGAGAGAGTCTTGGCTAATAGGTATAAATGTGGAAGTCATGGTATTTAAAACCATGGCACTAGGTAAGATCACCTAGGGAGAGAATGATATTGAGAAGAAAGTCTAGAATCAAGCCCTGAAGCACCCCAGCATTTAGAATTTGAGTAGAATAGGGGAAGTCAGCAAAAGAGAATAAAAAGCAGTCAGTGAATTAGGAGGCAAAGCTTAGAAGAACAGGGTATCTTGGAAAGTAGTAGAAGAAAATCACTTTAAGAAAGCCATTCTTATGTGTGGAGAGAGAGAATAAGGGTAGGTCAGAGAAATGACCTTTGGATTAGGCAACAAGAAAACCGTTAGTGAACTTGCTAAAAGAAGTTTCCATGGTGTCAGAGAGAACAAGAGGTGAGAAACTAGGGCCTGTGGAATTAGATAAATGTTTTGAAGAAGTTTGGCTATGACGGGGAAGTGAGAACTGGAACATCATTTTGAGGGGTGTTTGTGGAATCAGAGGTGTTTGTTTGTATTTTTGTTTATTTGTTTTAAGAGATGGACTCTATTAGGTTGGTAGTTCTCAAAACGTGATCCCCAGATCAGCATGAGCATGAGCATGAGCATGAACATCAGC
>NW_011888820.1:8090502-8092599 GCF_000151845.1 Pteropus vampyrus
ACTTGTACATGATGTGTCAGTACTTGTTGCTGGCTAAGAAAAATACCAACCAATACCTCAGTTAAGCAAGCATTCAGAACCTGCCATAATAAGATTTGATTTACCTTATCCCAAACTCTTTCCATTTCTATGCCCTACTGAGCTAGCTAACAAAGAAGGAATAAATTTCGTTTTAACAATAATGTTATATGGCATATATTACAATATTGTATATTATTACATGTATTATTGTCCCCATTTCATAAAAGAGGGAGTTTGCTTTCAAGATGACTGCAATAATTCCTCCTAATTCCATACTTGTGCTTTTTATGCAATGTGACTTTGCCTTTTCTCCCATCCAGAGGTAGAGTTCATTTCTCTACCCTTTGAGTCTGGGCTTGGCTATATGACTTGCTCTGGCCAGTGGGATATTACGAATGTATTCAGAGGGTTGAAAAGAACTTGCATATGGGTTTGCTTTCTTTTGGCTGTGGTTTCAATCTTGACACCATTGTGTGAATGAGCCTAAGCCAGCCTGCTGAAATGGTTATGGGGAGAACAAAGGTACCCCACACAGACATGTGAATGAGACCACCTTAGACCAGGCCACTCCATCTGAGCCACTGTATGACTTTATCTGCATGGTCAACCCAGGAGAACTGGCCAGTAAAGCCTAGTCCAAATTTCTGCCCCACATGATAAGACAAAACAAACAAACAAACAAACAAACAAACAAACAAAAACAAGGTTATTGCTTCAATCCTACTAAACTCAGGGCTGTGTTACATAGCAATAAATAAATAATTGTTACAGGGAGGTTCAGAACGTTGCTCATAACCTCAGAGGAAGTAAAGTGTTGGAGCTGGGCTTCCAACCCAAGTCTGCTAACTGCACTGCCTGTTTGCTTGCCAATACCTACATTACTTCTCCCAAAGTGTCCCGAAAGGGCCATTGACAAAGTTAAATTTTATGTGAGTGAAGAATGCATAACTGCACATTTAGTGATGATCTGAACTTAGGGAAATAGTTCTCAGAAGAACTAGATATGTGGCAATGTGTTTTGCTTGTTAAATTGAGCAATGGCTTATAAAGTCCTTAACCAAAAAACAGGTTTGCCTTAGATCTAGAAAAAAAAAAACCTCTGATCCACTTCTTTCTGTCTCTAGAAAATAACATATCTTTGTCAGAAGTCTTTTTCCCCCCTTTTGTAGAAGCCTTCAGACAACCACATAGGACCTCAGGTGGTCCTGGTCCTTCTGTTCTTGGGGCTCCTGGGCACAATTCCTCTGTGGGGCGGCCAGAATGGTGGCATAGAGGGGCTGGAAGAACGGTGAGCTCTGTAACACTGATAAGCATCCTGAAAATCACATGCAATTTTGTATTTATTTATTTTTAAATAGGATAAGAAAAGGGAATTTGAAAGGATTGTAGAGGGCAGAAGAGGCAGAGGCAAACTCCATCTTGTCCCTAAAATTTCTACTGGTCCTATAGGTTGCTGAAGAACGGCCATGGAAGTCATCAGAACTCATGTCTGAGGAACCACGATCCTTTCTGAGAAGCCAATGATACCATGTATTCAGTGCAAACATATTGAGCATTTAGTGTGTGCAAAGCACAGCAGGCATTCAGACAAATGGCAATCTGTTGGGTGTGTAATGACCTCTGGCATGAACATAGAAAGCTGAGTCCCCAGGTGAGACTATCTATCACTCAGTAACCTTGTGCCAAAGATTTAAGTGAACCCAGCTATCGTGAACTAGTTTTTATATTAGCACAAATAAAATAGAAGGATAAATCTATTACCCTAGAAGATTTAAAGCTATTTGAAAACTAGAAATAGGCTTATGGTTGGACCTCCTGTGATTTGTAGTATCTGAAACATTGCAATGTGGAAAAATGGGAAAAGTATGGGCTCTGGGTTACAGAGAACAGGGATCCTATCCTAGTTACAATATCATGTGATCTTGCAACTATGGGTCTCTGACAGTAATGTAACTGTTAGGACTGTGAATACTGAACAACGTAATGTCTGTAACGGAATTAGTACATTGCCTGGTACCCCTCTTGTGGGTCCTAAGTATGTGCTAGTTCCTCAGTATGTTCCAATTATTTAAAAAA
>NW_011888820.1:8093829-8116708 GCF_000151845.1 Pteropus vampyrus
CCCAGAATTTATGTGTTTCTGCAACTGAGTTAGTTCTGGCTCTGTAAGAGGCTTACTCCACTGCTCCCATGATGTCACTAAGGACCTGGTGGCTTCTTCTCTTTATTCTGTCCACCTTGTTGCTGCCTTCCTCTTCAGGCTCCACATGACGGAACTCAACAACTGCAAACTCATAGCTCCCAGTGGCAAAACACCACAGGCAATTTCTGACCTGAGCCTCACACCCCATCATCCAGGAAGAAAATGGACTCCTTTTGGTAGCTTTCAGGAAGAAAGAGGGAACTTCTTTTCCTAGAAATTTCAGCAAACACCTCTCCGCATCTTGTTGGCTTTGATCAGTCACATGCCCATCTCTGAGCTAATCACTGGGAGGTGGGGGCGGAATGGGGATGCTAATTGGCTGGGTTGGGGTCGCTCCAGGGCCACGTTGTAGCCTGTATGGGAACAGCTCCCTCTAGAGTTGTACAGAGCCCAGCTGGCCTGCCAAGCACAAGAGCAATTAATTCCTTGAAGGAAAGGACAGTGTCACCAACTCATATCCACTAGTAGAGTGTGACACATTCTGGTTGCTTAGTAAGTTCTTATTGGACGAATGCATTATTGCATGAATGAACAGAAAACTAGGTGGAATATATAAACCTCCCAAAAATAGTATTTCTGAGTTCTACATATACTACTGATTTTTCCAATAACTTCTTGCTACTGTATGATAACCGATTCTTAAATTTTCAATATTAATGAAGTTGTGAGGCCAAGCACAGATGAATGCAATTTCAACCTTCTGCTCTTTTAGAAGGTGACATTTTTGTATCTCACATGTGTTATATCCAGGTCGTTAGGAAAACTCAGTCTTTGAAATGCAAGTCTCCATGAGCAAAAACTAAGCTCTTACCTGGGCCCTCTCTCTATACTCAACACTGGAAAAACAGCCATCAACTCTGACTTTTGTGTGTGTGTGTGTGTGTGTGTGTGTGTGTGTGCGCGCGCGCGCGCGCGCGTGAGTTCTAGTTAGACTATAAACACTAACTTTATACTTTTATGATTTAATTTCTCCTATTTATGGGAATATAAAATGTATTTTTAAAAATAAATAAATCTTAAATGGAAGTGTATGATGGTGACATGGGAAATATGTAAATCTGCCACATACAATATAAAAGCATACTTAAATATGCTTATTATGAACATTTAAAGCTCCAATGGTTTGAAATAATGTTAGCCTCTTATATAAAACATTACTCTCTGAATAAGCCCACTAGCATCTTAAATACAGATTGCATTTTATATACATATAAGAAATCAGCAGTAAAATATTTTTAACTAATATATATTCTTAAATTTTCTCTTTTTTAAAAATTATTACTCTATGTGCCAAGTTTACTTTTTATTTAGCTAGAGAAAAGCATAAAATCTCCTCAGGCCTCTTATTCTTTTTCTCAATGTGAAAACTATAGTATAATCGAGAAATCGTTTATTTCCCAGAAACTCTTCCCTAGACTATTTTTCCTTCCTTTTCTACCTTTTGCCCTTAAACATTCTCATCTTCCCCTATGACTTAAACAATCAAATATAAGTTAACAACCTCCAAATTAATGTATCTAGCCCTGTCACTCATCAGTGCCATCATATGTCCAACATCCTAATAAAAATTATTATTTTAATGTTCTCATGACCTCAGGTGCCTTGGTTAATGGCACTGTATCTGCATATTCAACCCAGCTAGATCTCTTGGCATCAACTTAGATTTCTTTTTCTCTATTATCTACCCTTTGGCTCCTTTCAGGAACTCAGTTGACTATTCCTATCACATCTGGTTCCATAATCTCTCTCTCTCTCTATTCCATGGCTGAATTTAAGCTGTTGTCACTTTTCTGGATGACTTTCTCCTCCTCTTTGAAGACAGTAATTCTAGTTTCTTACTAACTAATCTGTCTTCGCTGCAAATTATAATTAGTTTCTAATACAATCTTATTACTCAAATTTTCCTACTTAAAATTCTTCACAGACTTCTCATTGCTTTTAGAATAAAGTACATGTTCAGAGATTTTTGCAGTCTGGCTCCAATTTACTGTACAATCTCATTTTCTGCTGCTCCCTTCCGCTCTTCCCCAGCCCCGTCAAATCACTGATTGGTCTGAGAACACTTGCTAGATCTTTATGTCGTTCCCTCTGCCCAGACTGCTTTCTCGCCTTTCTCCCCCTGTAAAGTTAACTCCAGTAAAGTCTCTTCTGACTTCCCGTCACAATTCATTATTCCCTCCTCTATTAATACTGTGCACATCTGGAACCAGCCTTCCTAGGTGGATCACGTGCTTCTTGAAGGAGGTGGGAGAGGAAGCACTGCATCTCATTCATCTTCGCATGGACAGATCCTAGCCAGTGCCGACTGGTCAGCATGTACTAAAAAAATGTTTAGTGAATGAATCCTAATTTTGAATGCTCAAAAAGACTTCACACTTTGCTTATAAACTCCCAGAAACAGGAAAAAGGAAGCCCACAGAGTCACAGTGGTTGTATCAACCACAGACAGTAAAAGCAAGCAAGGTAGAAAGACAAGCTACAGCAGAGTAAGCCCATTTGCCACAGCCCCTTCTCTGTCTTTTAAGAAATGTCTAATTGGAGATCCCTTTCACGTGCTCTCCTTCCAAGGTTTAATGTACATGATTAATCTTGACTTGCCTTAATACCGCTAGGAATGTGGCAATGACCTCAGCTGAACACTAACAAAGTGATTAATGTTACATGAACTGGACGAGTTTTTTCTTTTTTTCCTCTAGATCCTGAATAAACACATTCATGCAAGATTCAGTTGCAGACCTTTGCTCGATAGAAAATGTACCATGATTTCAAAGAGTAATGTTTCAGATGCAATAAACAACGTTAAAGGAAACATGGCTCTTGTTAAAGAAAATGCTGTTTCAGGCTAAAGTTCCAGTGATCATAAAAGATATATGATGCAATAAACAAAATGAACCACAGGCAGACAGGTCCATTCCATGACTAACCACTGATTGAATTTTCCAACACTCCTGGACTTTCTGAGAGATAAACTATTCACAAAAGGCCCATGTTAAATATAAGGCTGTCATTTCTTTTTTATGTTTCTAGTGAAGTCCAAGAACAGTAGAGAATCCTCCCCCGCCCCTCTCTTCTTTTCTTTCTCCCCTCTATTGGTTGTTTGTGTTTTTAAATTTTTTATGATGTGGGAAGACTGGCAAACAGTTGCTATGATTGTCAAATGCCTTAAATCAAGAAGAGAAAATGCAATAAAACACAGTTTCCATGGTAACACATTGTAACCTAGTACCTCTGGATTATGAGCCAGCTCACATCTATGATCATTACTTGTTGACAGGCATAAATTGAGCCTAAAAGCATTAATTTTAGAGATAAAACTGGAATGTGGAGCTAAGTTATAAAAATGTTTAAATATTTCCAAGGTAGGAGTGACAAATCAACACTGGTTATGTCACTATTTAAATAGTGTTAATAAACTCAGCATAAATACTTAAAAAATTTACAAGCTTTTCTCTAAAGATGGTATAACCGATTTGTATATAATCTTGAGGCTGCGAGTGGTAGCTGACATGTTTTTGGTGGGGTTAAAAGGAATCCAATGTCAGCAATTAAAAGGAATGATAAATGGATGTTTTAATGAAGGAATGGTTTTTAAGAATGGAAATGATTCTTAAAAATCTTGGTAGTAGAAAAGCTCCTAAAACTATCTTAGGACATAAATACATAATGTTTCTGAATGTTTCTCAGTAGATATAATTTTATTTTTTAAATTAGAAAAGACTCAAATAAAATATGAATTATCACATTAGAATGTTTTCCTACATGCTGCTTTACACATTCACTCTCATGTTCTTCTGAGAAGCACTCACACTTCTGTCAGACATTTTAAGGTTTTGTCTTGTATATATGGCTGCCTCCGGTTGGCTTCAGCAGTTACCCCTTAATTAACATAATCAACAATCAAAAGACAAATTTTTACAAGGCTATTTGTAATACTTTTAAATATATTTTTTATGAAAATCAAGCTAATCTGATATGTTTAATAGGCTATAATAAAGGATTGGCTTATTTTCTCAACATCTCGATTTTTGTAAAAGACTACTTTATTTCTCTTCTAACTTCTGAACTCAACTTCCTGGCTTAGGCTTTTACAGAAAGAGTGGGCGAAGCAAGGAGGAGATGGGAGCTCTTCCTCAAGGCTTGACTTTCACTGCCTGAAGCCTCAGCGGGGCAGAGAGAGCGACCAACATGCCTCAGTTTCTGCTTCTGTACTATGGGATTAGGCCTACTTCATAAGGTTGTCACAAGCACTTAACTGAGACAGACACACGCGCAGAGCTTAGAACAGTCCTTGGTGCATAGTAGGCCTTCCCTCAACATCAGCCCCGATAGCCATCTCTGTCATCATCACATCATCTCCCAGTGCCCAGCACTGTGCTTCATGCCTACGGATGACAGTAAATGTTTGTTAAATTGGATAAGCCTACTTGTTCAACTGGGTATCACGAGAGTTTATTATAACTACTTTTTGCGAGAATATGTAACATTTTCAGGAAATTGGACTGGATTGATTTTATTCATTTGTACTGAACCATGCAGAGATTCACAAAACACCTGTTAAGAGAGCGTGTGGAATTATGCAAGAGTCCTATTGCCAGTGTTCCTAATTTGTATGGTTAAACCCTTGGGAATTCTGCAGGGTATCTGAACCAATGTAACACAGACTTGTGTTTAACCTATTGATCAGGGAAGGGCATAGATTTAAGAATCCTCCATGCTTGCCAGCAGTAGCTCAGAAACATGCTAGCGACTTCTGTTTTCTTAGTTCTTTTTTCTCGGCCTAGCTTTTTAAGAATGAAGAAAGCAATTTTCTTCCATTCTAACTGTTATGGACGCTGGGTTATGTAAACGAGGCATTTAGGTTGTCTAAAAAAATTAAGACATTGATCTATGCATATCCAGTTCTCAATACACAATACTATTTGGCATTTCTTATTTATTTTGTATCCCTCATCATTTTCCTTTCAGCTTCCCCAGTGCATACCATTTAATGTATTCCTCTTTCTAATCTGACCTTATTTTTAAAAATCTTAGCCAGCATTCTCATCCTGTAGACACAAAGAAAATAAAGGCTGTCATATGATAGCCTGTTCTCTTTTAACAGTATCCTAACTTGAGAAAGTGCTGAGGCATCATGCTAGGTACATGTAAACCCATCAATAAATGTTGGTTCCCTATTTCAAAGGAAGGAGTTTCCTAGCTTAGAGCAAGGTGTTTCCTAGTTTAGAGGAAGAGTGTCTCTCTTTCCTCCTTCTAAGATTAAACCTTCAACCTACATGCTGAGTTGGTTTCTTACTGTCTCCTTTGGGTCCTGGCTCTATCGGTTGTTCCCATTTTTCTATTTTCAGGATCTTTTTCTTTTCTGATTCTTACCCATCTTAGTCTTTCTCCTACAAATCTAGTCTTCTTTCAGAGTTCATATCTCCATAAAAAAACACCAGCATTCCATTCAGAAATCTAGGAATTGTCTTTGATACATTCTTTTCCATCACCACCCTTCCAGTCCATACACAATCCATCTTTGTCAGTCTTTCCTCCATTAACTTCTATCTCCTCTGTCCTTGCCCAAATGGCTCAGTGGGATGGGGGTTTGTGGTTGAATAATGGCTAATGCAATGGTTAAAAATGGTGGCACAATGCTGCTTTTGTTAGTGTGTTAGTCTTAATTTAGAATATGTTCGGATGGTTTTGAGAAATGAATTCATTTAGAATGCGGGAGTGGAAGGTTGCAAGGGATACCTTCAAAACTGCATTTTTGTTTGTAGGATTATTGTTATCATATGCTCATCTTTGGACAAATAGCCCTGCAAAAATGTCCCTTATTACAGGAGTTACATTTACTTTGTAACAATTGTTTAGTGGACACTAATGTTCCACTAAAGAAACAATTTTCTTTATGAAACTGTGATTGTTTAGTAATTCCTTTTGCTCTCTGTGGGTGACAAGGTGCAGGGTGTCATTATTCAGCCTGGTGAATTTCAGTACCAAGCAAGGTAACCACCTTGGGCTGGCACAGGAAGCAAGAGTGTATTAATAGCCAACTCAGAGTATTAGTATCTCTGGATGACCTAGAGCAGAGTGACTTCAAATTTGGCATGTTGTTACTCACTCTAGGGCTCTCTTTCATCCCAGGGAAGTACTTTAGCCAAAGGGCAGCAGGCAATAAACGAAAGGTTGCAAAGTCTTCCTCAGTCAGGTCAGCCAATTGAGTGCTTCATGCTTCCAAGGTACCTTTAAATGATTTCCTAGGTAAGTCAAAGCAAAACAGTCTTTCCCATGTGTTATTATACCCTTTTCATTATATAAGAATGTTTGTATTTGGTCTCTATGTTATGTATAGTCATGAAATGCGGATCATCATGTTGTTGCTTACCCGTATTTTTCTTAAAAGGACACAGTTTTCCAGTTCCCGACAATTCAGAAGCTTACGGTAAAGGAAAATGAGGGCCAAGTTGTCTAGTTTGCAGGCCGGAGACCCCTGAACTCACAACAGCACTAGATTCTGCTTTTTGGCTCCAGTGCCCAGTGCTGGCTTCCTGTCTTTGACTCGTCCTAGGGAATAGTGAATTGCTGTCCACTGAGTGCTCTGAGTAGATCCCCACATTTACCTTGTTAAGAATAGGATAAGGCCCCAAATGGAGTCACTTGTGCTAGGCCCCACGTCAGCAAACCAAGATTTAATACTTAGCCTAATTGCAGTTTCGGCCTCCCAGGAATGTAACCGTTAGCCGGGCAACGTGGAATTCTCTGGTAAGCGCTAATGAGGAAATCCGCCCAATAGACAATGCGGTCTTTGTTAATAATTTCCTTTTTTTCTGCCCCCTTTCCACCTTTAAAAACCTTTCCTTTTCTACAGTGTGGCAGAAACTATTCGCTATGCCACTCAATTCGTGAATCACTGAATAAAGCCAATTTGATCTTTACATTCAGTTGAATTTTGTTTTTTTAACAGTCTAAAGACAGAACAGGGTAAGATATCACCTCTACTTAAATTTAGCCCATATTTCTATCTATTTTCTTTTGATGGCTGTGCTACCAGTAACACCCCGTTATTCTAATTTATTAATTTAAACATTTCTTTGAATCACGATTTTCTAATATTCCATTCGGAATTTTTTTAAAGGACACGGCCTCTGTGTTGTTTATTTCCATAGTACCTGGGAAACAGCTGATGCTTATTGAGTGATGGTCGAATTAAATTGCCCTCAATTTATTAACTGACTTGTACACACAAATAGACAGAACAGCCAGTCAGCACAATGGCATCATGTTCCTTCTCTGAATAGCATTAAAAAACAAACAAACAAAAAAACTCCTGCAGAACTCAATTTGTACTGTCCTAACCCAGCTTTGGAAAATGGCCCCACCATCACCATGAGAGGAAAAAGAAAAATCGAGATGGTTGAAATTCAGATCTATCCAGATTAGGTGAGAAAAGGAAGGGCTGCTTTGTTTTCTTGCCCTTGTGCTGCCTCCTTTCATCATTAGTAATTCTATCCCTCTCTTATCTGATCATGCAGGGTCACATTATCTCACTAGCAAGTGAATACTCTGTGGAAAAACTCCCCAAAAGCAAATGAACAGAAAGGAGGTGCTGATACTGAAATTAAAGGAACTCTTTCGCCAAGCCCCCTCCCACTGACTGTGGATGGAGAACTTATGGATATTCTGAATCAGTTCGAACTTTGTCAAGATAAACCTTTTGTCTCATTGTTCTAACAGTATACAGAGGAGATAATTTACATGACAGTAATTAGGTTGCTATATTTAGTAGCGTGCTCTCTGCCCATTTCTGGTAACTTGCTTTTATATAAAACATTGAATGGGCTTTTCAAAACTTGGAAGGTATGTGTGATACTATTTAAAACATGACAGCTAGAAAGCAGTGCAATTTGGGTAGATTCTGTTCACCTCTTAGCTTTGGGGGAAGATCAAAAGAGGAATAATGGCTTTAAAGTTCTTTTTACACACTGTGTACTATCAGAAAGAAGCTACTCTGAGTTTTATTGGCTTTCTCTTCTCCCCACAAGCGAATGATTATTTTCATTTTTTATATATTGTGTTGAGCTGAGCTACCAGAGCTTTTTTTTTTTTTAATCTGACATTGATTTATTTTTCTTCATCCCTTAGGTTAAAACGATGAAAAGAAAGAAACTATTCTGTTGGTCCAAACAATTTATTTGAAACTTTGACTGCAGAGAGGCTCAAGTAGCAGTCTTTCATTTGTTTCATGGTGTTAGATGGTTTAACCCTTTTTGACTTGTCCAAACACAGTGATTTCACAGCCAACGGGGAATTCGCTGACCAGCTGTACTATGTCATTCAGAACACCCAAGGGGCCTTCCTTCCTTTCCTGGTGTCCACAGTTCCTAAAGGATTTAGTCAAGATCATATTGCCTCCCATTTTGAGTTAATCTGTTTGGAGTGTGAGAATTACCTAGTTTCTTCAAATTTTATTTCCAGAGTGACTCCTGATTAATATTTTGGAAGGTTATAATGCTTTACTGAATCGAAAGCCTTGTGTGACCTGACCCAATGCCATCTTTCCACCATTTGCGTTGTCAGTCTCTGCTGAGTCTCACAATCTTTCTAAAATTACCACAAAATTCTCCATATTTTATTTTTCACTTCTTTTTCACATTTCACTTTAGTGATTAAGCTAAACCTGACTTGGCATTTTCACAAATATCCCTTTGAGAACTATAAATAACTAATATCTTCTTTAGTCCAGCACATTCACAATATTGTGTTTTTAAAAATAAATTAAAATAGGAAAGACTACAATTTAGGCTTTCAATTGATCATTTTATTTATAAGCGTGGAAGAGAGGAAAAACCTCCAAAGTGTAAAATTGTAAAAACAGTGTGTATGAGAGCATTTCATATATTATAATGGAATTAGAATACATACTAAGTGTGTAAAAAATACCAAATTAGACTTCTAGTGGAGGTTGGAAATCTACAAATTGGCAGAGCTTTTGAAATAAAGATTTTTTTTACTCCTACTCTTTATGGGCATGAGTTTGAAATGGTGTATTTATTAAAAAGTAGTTCCATCAGGAGGCATCCTTGGCATGCCTCTGTAGCAGCTGATTCCTCTTATTCCCTATTCCATTCTTGTTTATCCTATTCTTCTCTCTTTTATTTCTTTAATTCCTTCTTTTTTCCTTTTCACTTTCCTGTGCCCTCAGTGTGCACATTGGTCCTTTGTCTCTGGTGAATTAAAACTCTTAACAGTTTCATGACCCTTAAACCACATCAAGAAAGTCACAAAGGTTGTTCAAAGGATCAGAAAGAAATACCACACCTATAAATACTGCACACAGCTGAATTTCTAGATCTCCTCTCATCATAACCTCAATCTCAAAAAGCAGTTGAAGAGGCCGTCTGACTGTTCAAAGCATTTATTAGAAGCCTCCATGCAGGTTGGAAGTGGTGGTTCTGTTTTGGAAGTTTCCCAGGTGAGCCCTGTTCACACCAAGCCTGCACTGAGACCCTTCCTTGGAAATCCACTGAAGAATCAGAAATCACAAAGGAATGCCATATTCCACATGAAGCTATATTCATTGTAGAAAAAAAGATTGTGCTTCATTGGGAAACTATGCATTATTTACATACAGGACACTCTTCCTGTTATTTGATTCTAATCTTTCATTGTTTTTGAGCTACTTTGCAACTTTGTATGTTATAAGTAACTGATAGACATGCAAATGCTTCCTGTCTGGTAGAGGTTTAATTGACTTCCCTCCACTTCCTCTGGAAAAAACCAGGTTTGTTCTATTTGCATACTCATTTCAATATTCCTGAACTTTAAATGTGTCTCTTCAGATTCCCTTAAACTGGTTATAACATCTGTCGGTTCCCTCTTTGATTAACGAGTAGAATCAAATCTTTAACATGTCTTCATTTTATATCTGTATGAGGGTCATGATTTTACCCTTCTTTGAAAATTATCTTTTAACACCATTCTTCCCAGCCTATATTCATCATTCTTTTCCTACTTCTGATGGTTCTTTTTATTCACAGAGGGGTTGATTGTGATTCTTGAATTCAGCATTTGATGAACATAAATATTTTTATAGTCACTATGGGCCACTATATTTGGAACTGAGATGTCCCAAAAAATCTAGGATGTATGGTTGCTCAATAATATTTCGTATAGAACTAAACAAGTGGAAAAGGTCTTAAGTTCATCTAGTCTCCTCCATTATAAGAACTAGGCCAACCAAAACCCAGAAAAATGGAGATTTTTCTCAAGATTGTACAGATTTTGAGCACAGTAGTCTTCCCTCATCCATGATTTTGCTTTCTGCAGTTTTAGTTACTGATGGTCAACCATGGTCCAAAACCATTAAATGGAAAATTCCAGAAATAAACAATTCATAAGTCTGAGTAGCGTGAAGAAATCTTGCTGTCCTGCTCCATCCCACCCCGGACTTGAATCATCCCTTTGTCCAACATATCCACACCATATACACCACCTGCCCATGAGTCACTCAGTAACTGTCTCAGTTTTCAGATTGACTATCGTGGTGTCGCAGAGCTTGTATACAAGTAACTCTTATTTTACTTCATAGTGGTCCCAAAGATCAAGAGTAAGTGATGCTGGAAATTCTGACATGCCAAAGAGAAGCTGTGAAGTGCTTTCTTTAAGTGAAAAGGTAAAAGTTCTCAACTTAAAAGTAAAGAAAAAAATCGAAGCTGAGGTTGCTAAGCTCTAATGTCAGAATGAATCTTCTATCCATGAAATTGCCTAATTTATCAATTAAATTTTAGCATAGATAAGTATGTATAGGAAAAATATATAGTACAGTTATGGGCCACATAACAACATGTTAGTCAACAACAGACCATATATACGACAGATGTCCCATAAGATTATAATAGAGGTAAATTTCTTTTAAGAAATGGAAGGATATGTGGTTTGTGAGGAATTTTTTTTTTTAATGGAAGCAATATCTGTGGGCCTTGAGAATAGATTTCTTCTCATTTACAGCACCTCAATTTTGAGTGCACAGATTACATCCCAATCAATCAGCCACTGATGCGTTTCAGCACAGAGAAGCCTGTCTCCACTAACAATACAAATCAGAGGGTGCCACAGCCCTCTCAGATCTAGCTTGATGGTCTTCAGAGTGCATAGCTACAGATTCTTTCTTGAGGGCCTAAGATCCTGTACAAGGACACAGACCCCCGGGAGCTACCTTAACAATATTAAGTGCCACTGCCACGTTCATAAAAGCTTTCTGTGTAGTTTGGAGCCTGCCTGTTTCTGTATTTTGGAAATATTTTCAGGTTGTAGTGATGTAAAGTATTGATATTTTATTTCTTCTATCAATTCAATGCCAGAGAGATATTTTTGTGCCAGATAGAGTCAAAAGAAACAAAAATGAACTTCCAAAGTCAAAATACCGAGTCCTTAGTTCTATACTCTCTCCATGTGAAACACCCTCCTTTTTTTTAAACAAATACCACAGAGTTCTTTAATCTGACCACTGCTCCAACATGCAATAGCTAAGATCACATTGCCATGACAATCCCCTATGTTCCTTTAGCTCTCCATCTTGATTTTTTATTCCTATTGATCCTTAGGCCACCTCTCACTCCCTCCTGCCACTATTAGAGTAATCTACACCTTACCCAGTCAGTTTCTCCTCGATATTTCCAATCATTCCAGCTCACATCCCTATTCATGGAGCAGCATGGACAGTTTCAATGTTCAATTTCTGACCCTGTCAGAAGGAAGCAGAGGGAGGGTTTATGAGACAGTGTTTGTAGTTAGTCTACAGAAGTGTCCAGTGATGCCCTAAGCCTTCACATGCACTCACCACTCACTCACTGGCTCACCTGGAGCAACTTCCAGTCCTGCCAACTTCATTTATGTTAAGTGTCCTATAAAGGTGTAGCATTTTTATCTTTTATCCCGTATTTTTATTGTACCTTTTCTACGTTTAGATATGTTTAGTTATACAAATACTTACCACGGTGTTACAATTGTCTACAGAGTTCAGTACAACGACATGCTGTATAGGCTTGTAGCCTGGGAGCAATAGGCTCTACCATAGAGTCTAGGTGTGTAGTGGGCTGTACCATCTATGTTTGTGCAAGTGCACCCTGTGAAGTTCACACAATGAAAAGCTCACCTAACAATGCATTTCTCTGAATATATTCTGTCCTTAAGGTACACATGACTGAACACAGGGTTTGATACTATCTCTGGTTTCAATCATTCCCTGGGGGTCATGGAATGTATCCTCCACAGACAAGTAGAAACTGTTATAGTAACAGAATTGAGTTTAAACCCAAGTCTGGCTAATTCCAGATTCTAAAGCCTTTATTACTACAGTAAATCTACTCTTCCTAAAGTGGAAATGATAATATGCACCTGAAAATTACTGTAACTTAAGCAAAAATTGAAATCCAAAGGACCAAACAACATGCCTAGCTTGTAGCAGGCCTTCAATTCTCTTCCTCAATGGACGAAATAGAATGACAAAGCAAATGGCACCATGTCTGATTGGTCAACCAGCCTCATTAATTCACATTCCATGTTATTTATTTTCCCCACAATGCTTAGGCACATAATAAATGCTCAATAAAATTTTGAATAGAATTGATTGAAGTAGAACTAATAGATATGCAAAAGAACCACAGCTGATTTTAAACAAAGCCTCCTTTTAACTGTAGGGCTTGAAAGAGACATGGTTTAATTGTGAGTTGTACCCTAATCCTTCTGTTAACCATAAATTCTAAAAATAATCCAACCATGTTTGTAGTGAATAATTTATAATATAGAACAATTGTTGTAACTAAATATCCCGACCTACTTTTTGCTAGAAAATCACTTTATATTCCTATTTACATAAGAGTATTATCATAAACCCTTTTGAGTGAGTGACAGGCTATTTTAGGAAATCAGTAGCTGCACTTACTTTGGTTACTGCTTCCTTCCTCAGCAAACCTTCCCAGGTCTATCCTCAGTCCAGGCAGATAACACGGGGTGGTATCAGCAAAGCACTCTATAGCATAGATGCCTGAGAGCTCTTTAGACTTTGTGCTAATAATATTTTTATATACCCTGCTTCCCCCCCCTTAGCTGTTTCCTTTGCTGCCTGAGCTGTTTGGCCACGTCTGAACTGCCGCTGATGAAGCCTTTTCTGGCAGGTTGCCCGGGGAGCAGCTCTCCTGTAGATTCTGCCTCTCTCCAGGAGTTGCCTGCCTTCAGGATAATGGGCAACATTGAAAGCTGCAAGGCGCTTGGTCGACAAGGTCAGAGTGCCTTTCATTCCTGCAATAATCAACCAGTGTAGCTCTTCCTCAGACCTGGGGAGAGAGAAGATAGAGGTCAAAAGAGCAATTACATTTCACATTGACTCCAGAAAAGGCTTGGATCACAAGACTGAAAAAGAAAAACGGATTCTAGCCTCATTCTTATCCATTCCTTTTCTGGTCATCTATGTTATTAACACTGGCCTGAAACCATAACAAGTTTTAGCTTGATGACGTGAAAAATGCATTTTCCGCCTGCAGATGAGATCTTTCTTCTTAGACATTTAGCACTGTCAGCATATTGCAAAAGAATGCAAATGAGCTGCAGGATCTATAACCAGAGACAGTAAGCAAAGGCCATTAATTATGTTTTTAAAAAATGTTAACCCTAGCAGACTGTGTAACAAGCAATTGTGCTAATTTCAATCTGTAATCAGTCCCTACATTAGCATAACTTTATTTATTTAGCATTAAGACAACAATTTAGAGAATATAATTTAGTTGGAAATGTCAGTAATTTTGCAGTGGCAGATTGTTGTTACAAAGCTACCTCTATTTGACCTTATAGCTGCCAGGACTAATTACTTTAATTGCATTAATTGCACTGACCATTCTGGTGGTTAGTGTAGTTGCTGTTACTCTTTAACCAATGGGCAAATCAGCCTGGCTGAATTCTCAGTAAAATGTTCCCTTCTAAATCTCCTTTGATTCTTTTCTGCATTGTGAGAGCCCATATAATTCAGATTATCAGTGCTCTCATTGAGTTCAAGAATTGTGAGGACAACTCTTGAAAGGAAAAAAAAAAAAAATCCTAACTGATCTTTATTGCTTATTGCTGACTTGATTATAGAACAATCAGTTTACTAATGACCAAGAACTGTTTGAAAAATTGTTGTTGCAGTTTGACATTAAATTGAAAGTCCCTCATGTCACATTTCAGAATGAAGTCTTGTTAAAAATACTACGTTCTTTGTTTCCACTTCAAGGACTGAATACGTAGTTTTCCCTGGGATTTGACTCAACACAAATTGAGATACATAGCTACGTCCTAGCTTAAGACCTATGGTCTTACGAGTCTAACAAATAGATATTTTTTCCTGACAAAGAAAGCTCCAGAGGACCTGTAATAAATAATTTGCTTCCAGGAACATATATTAGTTGAAATGAAGTACTCCTGAAATGCCCAATTCTTAAATATAAAATTACGAAATTTTGAAAGTTAGAAAGACTAGATCGTCATCCAATTTATCTGCCCACTCAAGGCAGGTATCAGTTCCTTTTTGTTTCTTCTAGATAACTCAGATTACTTTGTTCAACAACTTGGATTGCTAAAACATTCTATTTTATATATATACACACACATGCACACACATACATACACACACTATATATATACACTATATATATATACACATACACACATATACATATATATGTTTTGTTATAATTTTTATTCACTAGGTAATAATAATACCCAACATGTATTGACTGACTGCTATGTTCCATGTATTTATTCATTTATTCACTCGACATGTATTTATTCATTTAATCCTCCCAATAGTCCTATGCAAATTATAGTATTATTATTACTGTTGTTATACATATGAGGCAGTGCAATTTATGGCAGAGCCAGGATTGAACTATAGATATTTGGGTCTGGAGCATCGGAGCTTGATCTTGATGTTAGATTATGTCAGAATTAGATAAAATTCTTCTTCCGAGTCTACAATGAGTTGATAAAACCACTTTCCTGGTATGGGGGTGACTCGGTTTCCTGGTATGGGCAGAGCTTCGGTTTGGCAATATTTCTCTTTAAAGTGAGGCATCAGATCTGAATAAGGCTTAACACTCCCAATGTGTGCAAAACTTCATGCTAAGTTCTCACCTGCAAACTCTCAGCCCATATGTCACATCCCTAGGGAAGTCTTCCTTGACCCCTGGTCTACCTTAGGAAGCCTTATGATAAGCTCTGGTGTGACAACAAAGCTTTCTTTATTAGCTTTAATTCAACAATTAAGAAGCCCAGATACTCTGTCTTTAATTGGGGAAAAGAAGAGTGGGGTCCTGTCCGTTTTCAACACTTTGACCATTAACCAATCGATCCCACACAAAGCACAAAGAAATTCACAAAACTCTTGCTTCCTTCCAGTTTGAACTGCATATTCCAATTACATGGGCCTACAGGAAGAGGTACATCAATGGCTTATTCTTTTCTCTTTTAAATTCCTCTCCAGCTCCTCATCAGGTGTGAAGCCCTCATTCGAGACTTTCTGATAGGTAATAAACCCTTTGGATCTAGACTTCATCCCTTCCTCCATGGCCCCTCTATATCCAGCTACTTCCCTGAACACGACTTATGATTCTGGCAAAGTTGGATTCTCACTATGTCCTAAACATACTCCAGCCATGACAGGGCTCACGTGGTGTTCTCCACTCACATTCTCCTTAATCCTGTCTGCTTTCTGCTTCCACAAAAGATCTGTGACATCCTTTCCTTCTCTATGCTCACCTCGAACAGCATATCTAAATCTTTTCTAGAGCCTTTGAAATGGATTATTCTGTCAGGTCTATCCTCTCCACCTCTCTCCACTTTACTTTCTTTCTCCATCCCCTCTGCCCTGCCTCACTTCAGTCCTTCATCATCTCTTGTGTGGGTCATTGCAGGGATGGCCTCTCTTCTGGCTGAACCCACCACTGTGATCCCTCACACTGCCACATTCTTTTATGGAAAGCCATTCAGGGGTCCCCTGCCCAGCACCTGAAACTGTGTTTTCAGTTCTCAGGCACATCTGCCAGCCATCTTTACATTTTCAGTCTGAAGGTCATTCTTCTGGTGGAGAAGACAGAGCAAAATAGGAGCTGAGTAATTCTGTTCTCTCTTTGTCTTGTTTACATTACATCATAATGAAATTACATCTCTTAGAAATGAGACTAACAGTTCCTTGTTCTTCATGCTCCTTACACACTGGTAAAGGTCATTTTTCCCCCAGCAAAATGGAGCATATCTTTTATCGACACCGTTCTTCTAGGTTTGTGCTATTGCATTGCTTTTGTTCCTAGCTGCAAGCTCTTTGATCATTCAAACATGCTTTCTTTTTAAAATCTGAGCTCAAAGGAGAGTTCTCCAAGCAACCATATTGATTTCTTTAGTTTTCCTTCCATATTCAACTAATTTTTATTATATAGTTAGAATTTCATTTTCTACTCCTTCTGGACCTATCTATACTCTTTTAGAAAACCCACCATGAGACCAAACTAAATTTTCCTTAAACTTTTTGAAATTTACTTTTCCATAGTCTGAGATGCACGTCAGACACCGATTAACATTCTTGTCTTTTACGCGTCTGAATTCTAAGCTCTCATTTTCTCCCAAGGTACTCAGCACTTCTTGGTTCTAAACCTGCTCTTCCTGGAAGATCAGAGTCAAGTTTAGAGTACCTGCGTTCTCCAAGTCCAAGCCAACAACCTACGTCTCTCCATCTGCTAAGTGGAAGACCTCTGTACCCAGAGGTGAGAGGAGCCCTGAACTCCACATGACAATGGGAAGTCCTGCGAAGCTTTGGCTCCAGTGCTCAGGAACTAGCAAAGAATGCCAGAGGAGTGGGAGTGGAGGCAGCCTCAGAGAAGGTACCGGCCTCCTTCACTGAAGGAAAGGCCAGCAGGTCAATCGCCTATCCAAAGTCATTGAATACTAACACCCATGACCAGAGATGCTCTTTTTAAATTACAGAGTAGAGATGATAAAGCAGAGGTGGTAAGAGAACGAACATGGAAGAAATAGAAAATAAAGAAGCACAGAGTGGGGAGATGGGGGAGTAATATTTCTTGAGACTCTATTTTGTGCCAGGCACTGTGCTAGGCATTTACACACACCTCTCTTATTCTTCCCAGTACCATTTTAACAGGTGTAGAAACTGAGCATTATATAAATTTATTGGCTTCTCTAAATCACAGAGCCAGAGAATGCAGAAGTCAGGAATTAAACCTAGATTTGAGGGTGAGAGGATGACAAAACAAACAAAAACAATTCGCTGCGACACAGGTAATTTGGTCACATACATTACGAAAGTAGTGACATTATAAAGGAGATACATGTACAAATCAATGCCTCTTATACAAACTTCAAGAGAATAGCTATTTCATTGCACATTACTAATAATTTTGATGTATATCACCAGAATTTTATCAAATGTACTTTTTTGGAAAGTGTAATTGTAGTTCGGTATTTTTGCTAGGCGGAGTTTTTTGTTTGCCTTTTTTTCTTGCTTATTTGTTCTAGTTTTGCATTCTATTGGTGAAATTTCTTGGCAAAATGCAGAGAAAACAAAATAGTACCACAATGAAGTCACATAATTTGTGATCCTTAAAGGAACTAGTCGTCTTGGTACATTACTGTCAGCTAAACATATAAATGTTCTTTGAAAAGTCTGCTTCTAGACGTTAATGGAAGTATTGATTTTCACCTCCGTCTTTTTCTTTTTTTATAATGTCTATTTACCAGGCTACCTCCTCATCTCCTTTCTGAGCTCTGCTTCCTTAAGTGTCAGCGTCAGAGGCAAGTGCCAAAACCAAGGTGACTAACAGGGTGTCAAGCCAGTTGCAGAAATAGAGAGAGGACTTAACTAATGGCATAGGTCTTATAAGTCAATGGACCCTGTCTCTCCTAATTTCATTATCAATTCACCACAGGAACCTGACAGAGTCAGTATGTTAAGTCAAATTCAAAAGCTCACAAACGAAACGAAAAAAAAAAAATCCAATTTCAGAGTCAGGTAAAAACATCATAATTCAGAGAAAATCTTTATTATTGATTTATAGCTGCAGACTCTTGTCCAAAGGTTTCCTCTTTAAATTAAGAATACTAATGATTTCCCATCCTGAAATTAATAATCCAAAAGCCACACAAATTCAGAAAAGGCACTAATTGTTGTACTTCAACCAGGAAGTGCCAGTGAGCAGATGCCTAGCTTGTTCCATTCAGCAGCTGTGGTTCATGACGAGCCACAGCATTCTTGAGAATCACACACTTCTTTGAGAGTTATTCTTGTGTGTGCCAAGAGGCCATAAATTTGAAATAGAATCTCCTGTTTATTAAGGCTTCTATACATGCAAGCCAATTGCTCTCTGATATACAGATTTGTTTGGGACACAAGTTCCTGCCTAAGGAATTTGAAGACTTAACAGCGCTTGTGGAAGAGGTAACACAGACCCCAGCAAAGTCAGGCAGTCTGCGGCCTGCGCAGGGCACTGAGTCAGTTCCAGAGGAAACACAACCTTGCCAGGATAGCCACAGTGACTTCAAACAGAACTGAAACCAGGAAAAAAGAAACAGTTATTCTGTGGGGAACAGGAAATAGATATTAAGAAGAAATGGATATAGATATAGTCATTTTGCTACTGAGTATTTTTATTTACTCCATGCTATTGTATTTTTGTAAGCCATGTTAAATTATTTTTAAAATAATGTGGGAGTATGAATGAATAAATGAAGTTTCTTTAGAACATTTCAAGTTACTTTATTAGAAAAAAATAGAGATTCAGAAAACTTCCCAATGTTCCCTAAAACAAAACAAAAAAAATAAATAAAGAACATCTTATATTCCTAGTTAATTATCCATCTGCTCTTAGTAAGACTGTATCAAAATATTGGAGTCCTTTGCAACTACCTCAGAATTTGTCTTTGCAGTAAGACTACCATTTTGATTCATACAAACATTAAAGAGATTTAAAATTTCAAATGCATGTTTCCACAGCCTTCTGTTCATATAGCTATTATGGAAACATTTTTTTCTTTCTTTGTGTGTGTGTGTGTGTGTGTGTGTGTGTGTGTGTGTGTGTGTTGTAATTAGTCATTCATATGTTTCTTTCCCACCAGACTGAGTTCCTGGCAGGATCACAATGTCCCCAGTGCCTGCAAGTGTCCTTAGAACAGAGAAGATACACAGAAGAAACTATCTGGGGATTAATATTAGGTAATCCAATGTAACTAATTTACAGGATGATTACAAGGATTAAATGAGATAAGATAAAAATCCAACCTGTATCTGAATCACAATAGGAACTTAACTCCTTGGTTCTCTGCCCCCTTTTTGAAGTAAAGAAAAAATTCTTTTCTTTTTTTAAAGCAGTATAGAATACTAAAGATCAAATTTTCACTTAATAAAAAAATATGTATTTTTTTTGTAGAACTTGATTTGTTCTTAAGAATAATCACAGTTGGTATATTTAGAAATTGAAGACCCAGCTAGATAGATGGGAACAGAAAAAAGTGGCAAATAAAAAATTCGGCTTCTTTCCTATTAATGATTCATAGGGAAAGTGGCCTTAGGAAAATGTTGGTCTCCCTTCTCCTACCTTCTCTTACCTGTTTCTGGAAAATAATCTGGATATTTCGTCCGTCTTGGATGAATCCCCAGGCCCCAAGCCCAGGCTAAGGCTAGGCTACTTTAAGGGAGCTATAGCAAATTTGGTGCCAATGGTGTGGAATCAGTGTTTCCTCAGACTGAGTCACTCCTTACAGTGTACAGATTTCATGGGTGAGACGTCTTCTGAGCTTTTCTGCCCTAGCGCTACCTGGCATTTGCATCTTGCAAACAAACTCTTTCCTCTAAAGTTAGGCTACTAGGGGACAACCTACACAGGTGTCATAAGGAGAGGAAGCCCTGGTAGAAGAAAGTGCAGTATAGATATGCAGAGGGAAAGGTATTTTGTACCTAAAAGGTTTTTTAGACAGTTCTTTAGGACAAGCTGTGACTTTGGCCTTATTGGACAAACGATTCCCATATATGATATACCTAGAGATTGATATGCTGATTAAAAAATATTCTGTATGAAGCTCAAGTGAAGGAGAGAGTAATTGCTGTGTCTACAAGTAGTCTGGTCTATTCTTGTGAAAATAACCATTAGCCCACACTGAACTTCCTTTGTGGTTGATTTCTATCAGTCTACAACTAGCTACAAGAGAGTGAACAAAGGATGTCCCCTTCTGAAAATAATGTCTACGATTTTAATGATTTCTAAACACATCTCTCCATCGACTTTCTAATCTCTTTAAACTGCTAGTGAGAAGGGCTTTATAACATCCAGCTAGTGATTCCTGCTTCTTACAGTTGTAATTCAAAGAGCAATGCCCCTGATCGCTGAGAAGAGACTTTGGAAAGAACATCTACAATGATCTCTTAAAATAAACAACATCGTCTTACTCTGGTCTCTGTCTGTCACTGAGAAACATGCGTCAGTGGGCTGATGAGAACAACATGGCTCTGATTTCACTTACAAGCCATTCCTCTACTTGTTCTTTCAAAAGGAAACTGAACAACTTTATGCAGAATTCAACTTGTCTGTGTCTGTCAACAAAACCTTCTGGTCATCTACATTTCTTCATTTCAAGAAATAGGGCATTTTTGAGCTCTGTGGTCTACGCAGAAACCAGAAAAGACATGAGTCTAAGAATCTGAGTCAGAAGTTAGCACTGACCCCTTCGCTGGCCTCAGGTTTTCATTAATGAGGCAAAATGCAGCACTATGTCTCTGAAAACGCAGTCTAAAGACTTTGGCCTCTAGAGCATTCAATCCAAAGCTTGCTATTTGATCTTATGGATGAATAGTTCTCAGCCATGGGTGCACCTCAGAAACATTGGGGGCCTAAAAAACAATAGAGAGAAGGAAAGGGAAAGGAAGAAAATAATATACACAGTCTCCAACTCCCTCTCACTCAGGATTAAAAATTATATAGATGTCCAGTTCTCATCTCATACCTACTGAATCAGTGTCTCTGGCAGGTGTATTTTAAATAAGCTCCCTGGTGATCCAATTGCTTGGTCAGGTAAGAGCCACTGATCTTGATGCGGTGACAAAGTTCCCAGGACCTACCACTGTAGTGGGTGCACTATCTGACACCGGGCTTGGGAACTGACTGAGCGTAGAGGACTTCAGAATTGGAAATCCCTACTGTACGCACTTTTCAGGGAGAGGAGGTTTTGTTCTACTTGTCTAAGAGGCAGTATAGCAAAGTTAACACAAAACACAACAGGAAAGCAAACGTATTGCCTGGGACTTCAGATAAAGGTCTAAATCTGACTTTGCCAGTAATTCACTGTGTGACACTGCCCCTACATATGAAAAAGTGGCCCTCAGAAATTTATAAATTTTACCTCTCTAATCTTCCATAATTAAAATGTTGGTGGCCTAACCTGGACCCATTCATACTTTCTTCTTCCTGGTAATTTCCAGTTTTGTTCAGGTGTCCAAACTTCCAAGCACAGCCCAAATCCCTCAAGGGAAACTGACCCTGACACAGTCCAGGGGAGGGCCTGTTTGGTGGAGGGGTAAGTCCTTCTATCTCCGGGAATGGGTATGTGACCCAAATCCAGTTAATATAAAGTGAAGACAGGTTTGTGGGAGTTTCCTGAACTATGAGAAACCTGTTTCTCTCTCCCAGTGCATGTGAACAAGAATGCTCCCATAGCTTTGATGGCGACTTCGGCCATCCTGTGATTGACTCGGAATGAGCACTAGTGCTGAGCTGACACACAGATGGCAGAGTTCAAAGACTAAAAGAGTCTAGACCCATGTGGATATATTGAACCACAGGATCCAACAGTGCCGAAGCCCTCACTATATCTGGACTTCCTGATACATGAACCAATAAATCGATTATTTAAGCAATTCTGAGCTGAGCTTTCTGGTACCCGAATCTGAAATCTTCCTAAGTGATCCATCTTCTTTAAGTCTAAATCTCTCACTAAAGGACCTGATTCATCCTCTGCTTTCAGGCATCTTTCACTAACTTCTTGGCCCTTTATTGTGTCTTTCTTTTTATCTTTTTCAGCTTTATGACCCTCAGGTAACTTAGTGATTATTAATTTGCCATGTTTATCATTTCCTCTCTGTCAACTTCGCCCAGCACAAATTAGCATTTGAGATCATCAGAGTACATGTATAATATGTATAGCCCAGTTCTCCCTTACAATAAGGAGACACTTTACAAGTGGAGAGGAGCTTACATTCTGATGGTAACCAGCTTTAGAAATGTAAGGGTAACTGTAAGAGATATCACCAATGTTCCCTTTTAGTTTTCACTAAGAAAAAAAGGATCATTTGAATCTTAATACTAAATAAACAAGAAATAGATTGTTTCATATGGAATGTAAAAGCTCTTTCATCTTTATCTTGGGAAACATTTTATAGAAACTCAGGAAAAAAAAGAGGAAAGAAAAGAAGGAAGGGGGTAAGGAAAGAATTGAGATTTTTCTAACCTTATGTCCCAGGGTGCTTTCACACATAACTTCAGTTAAATCATACAACAAGCCTGCAAGGTAGGTTATTTTTATCTCTACTTTATATATGGGGCAACTGCAGCTTAAAGATGTAATTTTCTCAAGGCCTCTCAAGTGCATGTCAGAACCAGATGCACATCAAGGACTGTATGACTCCAAAGCCATATGTTTTCTAAACCATAAACCTTTTTAATGCTTTACTTATCCCCCAGAAAAGGTTTTTGAACTTTTGCAATTCCCTCAGATTGTCTCTTTG
>NW_011888820.1:8116758-8125671 GCF_000151845.1 Pteropus vampyrus
CTGACACACAGATGGCAGAGTTCAAAGACTAAAAGAGTCTAGACCCATGTGGATATATTGAACCACAGGATCCAACAGTGCCGAAGCCCTCACTATATCTGGACTTCCTGATACATGAACCAATAAATCGATTATTTAAGCAATTCTGAGCTGAGCTTTCTGGTACCCGAATCTGAAATCTTCCTAAGTGATCCATCTTCTTTAAGTCTAAATCTCTCACTAAAGGACCTGATTCATCCTCTGCTTTCAGGCATCTTTCACTAACTTCTTGGCCCTTTATTGTGTCTTTCTTTTTATCTTTTTCAGCTTTATGACCCCCAGGTAACTTAGTGATTATTAATTTGCCATGTTTATCATTTCCTCTCTGTCAACTTCGCCCAGCACAAATTAGCATTTAAGATCATCAGAGTACATGTATAATATGTATAGCCCAGTTCTCCCTTACAATAAGGAGACACTTTACAAGTGGAGAGGAGCTTACATTCTGATGGTAACCAGCTTTAGAAATGTAAGGGTAACTGTAAGAGATATCACCAATGTTCCCTTTTAGTTTTCACTAAGAAAAAAAGGATCATTTGAATCTTAATACTAAATAAACAAGAAATAGATTGTTTCATATGGAATGTAAAAGCTCTTTCATCTTTATCTTGGGAAACATTTTATAGAAACTCAGGAAAAAAAAGAGGAAAGAAAAGAAGGAAGGGGGTAAGGAAAGAATTGAGATTTTTCTAACCTTATGTCCCAGGGTGCTTTCACACATAACTTCAGTTAAATCATACAACAAGCCTGCAAGGTAGGTTATTTTTATCTCTACTTTATATTTGGGGCAACTGCAGCTTAAAGATGTAATTTTCTCAAGGCCTCTCAAGTGCATGTCAGAACCAGATGCACATCAAGGACTGTATGACTCCAAAGCCATATGTTTTCTAAACCATAAACCTTTTTAATGCTTTACTTATCCCCCAGAAAAGGTTTTTGAACTTTTGCAATTCCCTCAGATTGTCTCTTTGTTCAACAAGTGGTCAGTCAGCATCACCGGAATAGCTTTCCGGGGTCAGGATGTTTGGGCTTTCATTTCTGGGTATTTCCTGTGCTTTTCCTCAGGCCGTCGGAAGCCAGAGATATGCTGGTAGACTCAAATTCACTGAATAAATGGCTGATAACAAGGCCGTGTTCCTGTCATATATTTCCCTGGCTTGATTCCTCTCCCATATTTTGGTGGTCTTGTGGTCAACACATGTGAGATTACAGCCTTGGCCACCAACCTGGTCTTGTGGATCACTGCGATTCATTGAACTGTTCATAAATATCTATCACACTGTCTCTATGCTGCATATTTTTCTCCCAAGCAAGCTGTCCCAGCTCTTAGTGAAACCTGCCACAGTGCCCAGAAATGACATTTATAGTACTCTTTGATAAGTCAAACTTAGAGTATAACGAATCATCCAACTGAGCAGATCGGGTTCAGAGTTATCCTCGATCTTGACATCAGAGCAGTGTAATAATATGGAGAGACAGTAGATGTAAAGAAATTTTGGCAAGAAGAAAGAAGGGAAGGAGCATGGGAAGAAGATCTGAACTGGCTGAACTGATAGAGCTGATAGAACTGCTGATATGATTGTGACCATTTCTATCTACATAGAGATGGTCATGGCTTAGCGATGTCAATATTACTACTTCTGAAAACTGTATTTAGAGGACAGCAGCTTAACGAGGTCCAGACATCAACCCAAAGATACTACCAGAATTATTTTCTTCTATTTGTGTGTGTGTGTGTGTGTGTGTGTGTGTGTGTGTGTGTTGCCATGTGTTGATGGTCATTCTTATCGAAGTAGCCATATCCTGATTATTTTGTCGGTCCTCCCATTTCTACCATCTCCAGTAGTCTGAGGGAAAAGGAGGAAGGAAGAGGACAGATTCTCACATTTTATGAGTTTTCAGATGCCAGAAATTTTTGTGTTTATAACTACATTTAGTCATCACAAGAACTCTTCAGTGAAGGTAGGTGGAAATTATTATCTCCATTTTTTTTTTTTCTAATAGTTAAGATAACTGAGGGTCAGAGAATTTGAGTAATGTTCCCTACCATCATTAGTGAGTGATAAGCAGTGGCTTGAATCTGGTCTTGTGCCAGGCCCTTCATATACATTAATTAACTCACTTAATCTTTCACACAACACTTTCATGAGGTAAGTACTATTCTCTCAGTTTTGGAGGCTAGAAGTCTGAAAGCGAGGTGTCAGCAGGGCCATGCTCCCTTCTAAGGCTCTAGAGGAGAATTCTTCCTTGCCTGTTTCAGCGTCTACTGGCGCCTGGTGTTCCTTGGCTTATGGCAGCATAACTGTCATCTCTGCCTCTGTCTTCACATGGTCTTCTTCCCTGTATGTCTGTGTGTCCTTTTCTGTCCCTATAAAGGTACCTATTGGATTTAGGGCACACCCTAATATAATAGGAGCTTGTTTTGATCCACACCTGAACTACATCTACAAAGACCCTCTTTCCAAATAAGATCACATTCTAAGGTACTGGGCAGACATAAATTTTTGAGGAACACTATTCAATCCACTATAGTAGGTCAGGAAATAGTTCACTTAAGATCTCACAGCTATGTGGGCTAAAGATATAATTATAAACTATATTTATTGGATACTAAGTCTTGTTTATAAAAACTTCAGAGACAGCCCTTCGGGGTTTCCATAATTAGGTGGTAGGCTTTGCGTGGGGCTCTAGAGCTCATAATAGCAACATAGAAAGTGAAGTTAGAGAAACAATTTATTACAATTAATGTGGCTTTGTCTGAGGTCACTCATTTAATAAGAGTGGTAGTATGGAAATAAAAGCTATGTGAACATTTTTGGTGGAACCACTAGAGCAGAAGAATCTTATCTTAAGGGACTCTTTTAGGAAAGGGGTTAATGTATTGAGAGCATGTCCCATGGGACAACAGATGGCATGAAAGGCAAGAAGATGGAATGATAAAGATGACAATGACAAGATACATGATGACAGAGAGCTTGATGTTGGGACTATGAAAAGAGAGATTCCCAGGAGTTTACAGGCTTAGAAAATAAATAAATATGAAAGTAGGTGATGTTAAGCAAATTCATGAAAACTATATTCTTGGATGTTCTTAAGTATTTGAGAAGGATACCAGTAAAGGTTAGGAGTTATTCTATGGCTATTCTTTAGTTGAGATATGTCTACAAAACTGGTCTAAGTGTTGGTCATGGATTTGCAAATATTATACACTAATTATACAAAAATTAGTAAAAAATTTCGGCCATTCTGCTGGAAGTTTTTTTTTTCTTTCTAAGTGTTACTCAAATCTTGGGAGGAAAAAGCATAGCTCAAATTAGGTGGTAAAGGGATCAAGAAAAGGTCAGAAATAGGGAAGGGGAGGGCACCCAATGAATCTAACTAATGAAAAGCAAGGACAAGAAATCCGATAACACGGAATTCAGATTTACAATGTTGGAATAAGTCTAAGATTCAAAAGCAGTCTTTAGCCTTTTCTGTGAAACATGTTTTTCTTTGACTTCCTTATAAGTTTCCTTTTGTTGATGAGCTGCAGCGTTTTCGGTGCAGAATGGTTAAGCTCTACATTTGGGCCATCCATTGCTACGCAAGTCATAGAAATCTAACAAAATGAACACGTGGCAGTGCTGCCACAATCACATAAAGGAGAGACTCCCTTGTCAAATGTCTATAACCAATCAAATTAGGTTAACTAACTTCCTTAGGTTAACTAAAGAAATCCCAGATTGTATTTATGAAATTATAAAAACACTTTATCAAAAAAACAAAAAAACAAAAAAAACACTTTCAGCTACATCAAAAAGGCTCGTCTTTCATTAATACACTTATTTCAAAAGAGGAGTATGAGGGCTTTATTCTGTGTCTACTTGTGAGGCTGAGGAAAGGTGTGTTTTCCTTAACACCGTCATTAAAACAATGGAGAGAAAAGAATATCAATTAAAATCTGATTTCATCTGCGTTGCATCACATATGAGAATCTATCTTGTGCCTTTCACATTTGTACTACGGCTTTGATTTTTCCCAGCAATTCACTGGAGACTTTTGAGTGTCTTGAAACGTTCTTAGTGTTTTGAGAATGGTGAATTGTTTCCCTTGCAACAGATTTAACAAGTAAAAAATGGAGGTTTCTTTTTTTTTTTTCCTCTCATTTTCCGACATAATCTTGGCAGAATGTTTAAAAGAAAGATAAACAAAATGTCAGGAACACTTATAAAAGAACACTAAAACAGAGAGGCAAGGGGTGGCTGCGAACAGAATAAATGGATATTGCCATACAGACAGCAGCCACTGCTGGAGTGGCCAGTGCAATGATACTGATTTTCTCTTGTGTGATGATTGACACCGAACTCATTTCAAATAGTCCTGACAGGGCAGAAGTGCAAAGGAAGCTGCGCTCCTTTTCTCCTCTGCAACACAGGGTAAGTCATAAAGTCTTTCTCAGGACCACAGAGTCATCTATTTGTAGAGAGGTTAAGAGTGTAAGTGGAAGAATAAATGCTTAGCTTCCCAAATTACCTTGTTCCCTGGGAGGCTTCATCAAAACCTAACAGAATCTGTAGAGATGCTCCAAATCTGCCTGTTGTAAGCACCCACAGATGTTTTCTCTTGGCACAGATAATAAGGATCTAGGATTAAATGTTAGCATTTAATAATTAATACCATTCAAACTCTCCCACCCTTCTGTTGAAAGTTGGCATTGTGGCATAACTGCTGATGTGCTGACATCCTGAAACACCCGACGAGCCGATTTCCATGCTGTTGTAACATTACGTTCAGGATAAAAGTACTTCAATTTCCCAAGATGTAGTAATTGTAGTTTTCATAAACTGGGCCATATGTTGGACTCTTTCATATACCTGCAGTTAGCTACTTTTATATATAGAAATTGGCAAATAATTTCTTTCAAAGAAATTCAGAGTGTAGATTCTTTAACATTCTCCTGAATATTTTAATCGTGAATTCTCTTTGTTTTTTATCATATGTAATAGAGCATACTGTCACAGAATTACGTAAGGTAATGTCTGTTTCTGAGCCTGGAATTACCTTCCTCTTTGTGTAAATCACACTACACATTTATAAAATGGTAACATTTGGAGAATCTGAGTGAGAGGCATCCAGATAGTCTTTATAATAGTCTCTCAACTTTTCTGTAATTCTTAAATTACATCACCATGAAACATATTTTAAAAATCTGAACCATATCTGAACTAGCTGGATACACTCTTTTTAAATAAACTGAATCTTCTTTTGCTCTCTACAAAAAAATATTAACTGAAGGAGATCCATCATTCTATATACAGAAAACATTTAAAGGTTCTACCCTGCTATAGAAACATAAAGTAACAGATATGTTTGTTGTATAACTAATAAGGTCACAGGCTGTTCAGCTGCTGGAGCAAACTCGATTAAGACCATGATAATCTTTTGAAAGATTGCAATTTATCTCCATTTGAAGGGCATTATCTTAGTTCTTCAGCTATCACAGGGAGCAAGGTTAACAAATATTCAGTGATGAATTTTTGAAAGCTGTAGCCAGATTGTATTCTCTTAAATCCTTCTAAAGGGACGTCAAAAGGCAGTGAAATAAAAATTGTCAAATTTGTACACAGACTTACTTAACGGCTGTTATCTAAGAAAGGGATTTAAGATTCCTAGTCACTACTTTTACTTAAGCAATTTCTTGTTTGCTTTAGATAGAAGATAGTCTGTTCCCATTTCTCACGCAGGAGAGATTACCATGAAAGACTCTTGATTACCTGAAGTTAGAAGCCAGGAGACACAAAATTCACACGGAGGGGATCTATACCTTCAAAGTTATCTCATACTTTTGCTAAGGGTCAACATTATTGACTGTCTTCTTACTAAAGGTGTTTAATTTAAACATGGACTTGGGACCCATAAATAGCCTTGAATATTTCAAGAGTGTTTTGAAACTAATTCTTAAGGGGGATGGGAGGAAGGAACTAAAATGATCAAGCATCTTCTCTGTGCAAGGAACTGTGCTTGGTAAACAGGTTATATCATTGAATTCTCCCAGTAACCCCACGAGATATGTATTATTTACATTTTACAGAGGGCACACCTAAGCTTGGAAAGATGAAGCATGCAGCACATAGGGAGTTATAGGGAACTGAATTGGAGAAAGATTCACCAAAAGGTTCTATCTTTCCACTCCTTTCTATGCCTGTAACTCTCTGTCAAATATGTTTGCAGATTTTTTGTCTGGTAATTTGTTCAAGTGATTATTTTTTCCTGTATGCTGGGACCAATTTATTTGAGGTGAAATATTGCTATGATGTGGACATGGAACACACCTGAAAAATCTCAATAGTATGCAATATTTATTTTCAAGGAGGGGGAAGTGGAATGGAGGTAAGGAGATACTGATAGGCCATTCCCAGTGACTCATATATTTAGAATGCACGGACCTACCAGCTTTAAAATATTCCTTTATGACACAAGTTTTTGCCACTGTTACAGTTGGGGGTAATGATAAGAATAGTAGATACAATGAGGATAGTACAAGAGAAATCCAATTCCACTTTCTGCAAAAATAGTTACGTGCATATGCTTTATTTTCCAGTTTTTTTAGCTGTCCAGTAAACCTATCACATAATTAAGCTAAGTCCTCTCAGCATAGGAGAGAGACCAGGGGTACCTCACTTTTTCGATAGTCTTGGTATAATTTTAAAGATGAAGAATGGCCCAAACAGGCTTAAAAACATAGAAGTATTTAGAGAGTTACACTGAACAAATTTAATGCTTCTACCTGCAAAATATTAAATGCAGATCATATTCATGCTACTCATAAGATAGTTGCAGGATTAAAAATACTGTCATTCATAGGTAGTATGGTTCAGTAATGTGATATAAGCTTAAAGTAGTGTGATAATAGTAGTCATGCAACTGTATGCATTTGCCAAAATTCATCAGTTGTACACTTTAAAAAGGTGCCATATAAAAAATTTACCTCGATAAACCTGACTTTTTAAAAAGTTGCCATCTTGTCAGTATACTCCTGTGACTATATAACCTTACTTGAAGACATTGCTGAAAGCTTATGTTTGAGGCCTTTCAAGAATCCTAAATCCAGGCAGGATATAATAGTCTTCCTGGGATGCAATGTGGGGAGGTGGAGGAGAAGAAGGCTCATGGGGCTTATTCAGGATAGAAACCAAGTGCCTAGTGCAGTGGAGTATCAGGCACATGGCTGGGGCTCATTGGTACCTACTGGTGGCATGCATGAGGATCCCCACTAGTCCACCAGGGCACAGCCTCAGGTAGCCCTCTTAGCTCTATGTTATTCTTGAGCTAAAGACACCCTAAAAGCCTAGCTGCTCTTTAGGGTGCCAAGACCTTTGTACATAGCGGTAGTACCAGTCACATATACCAGTCATATTCCAGGACATGGTCTAGATGAGAACTTCTAGACATTTTAGATTCTCTTTCATCCTGAGAATAGTCACAGAGATGCTTAGAAGCTCATCTTTTTGGCAGCAGAGAATTGGGATATACTTTTACCAAACTCAAGAACATCTGTGCCTTGAGCCTATCCTGGAAAAAATGAAGAGCAAAGTTGATCTATTTGGAAAAGCATATTTGTTTAATCATTGTTCCTTCTGCTTTTGAGATTCATTTTGCTGTACTTTCACAGACGTAATTTTAGAGTTAATTATTCTTCAAAATAAAGCTCAGATCTCAAGAACAATAAAAAAAAAAAAATCTTACTATACCTGAAGGCATTGTTTGACAAAGTGGTATATGTAAATCTCCTTTAGACCAAAGAAGTACTTACAATGTCTCTTTCCTAATTATTCCTATGAATTTATTTTATTTTGTGAAATTCATTTGAGGAATTAGTTGTATAGAACTAACAGAATATCACAAATATTAAGAATTTCTTCAGCTATTTATATTTCAGCATATAGAAGTAACAATAGTATAACTAAATCCTTGCACTATATATATAAGTACATGAAGTCTATTTTCTTCAGTCAATTAAAATAAAGGTACACGATTAAGTGGGAATACTGCTTTCTTCTGTGAAATTTACCTATCTTAGAAATACTATCATAAATATTAATTGCCCATCAAATTTCTAAAATCCTCCAGTCTTATCTTTATCATTTGGGTACTTTATCTCTGGAAAACGTGCCCTGCTCTTTTAATATATCAGAGAGATTCCTGCTCTGAGTTTCTCTCTCTCTCTCTCTTTTTTTTTAGTCCAGGCACGATAATAGGGTTGGCCTGAGCCAGTACATTCAATAGCAATTTCTCCAGTGGGAAAAATCTGTCGGGCTGCTACACAGGCTGGGCGCATGCCAAGCAATGGAACTGACTGTTTCTAAGAACTGATGGTTCAGTTTTCAGGATTCTGGTGAGCTGATTGTTAAACACAGTCATTCTTAAAAATCATATTCTATAAATTTATAATTAAATAAGTTATATTCAAACAAAGGTAATACATCAAAACTTACCACTTCCTAATTATTCCCTATTACCTATACTTTTGAAGTTATTTACATTGATCACATCTGTATGATATGCATATAAGGATGCACCACTTTATCTCTTCCCAACTCCATGTTTGATAAGATTGCATTGGTAGCTTGAAATTGGCCATCATGGGAAATCAGCAAACACTACAACTCAGGGCTGCCTACCCACTCCCTCCCCCAAACACCCATCCTCTCCTGACCCTAAGAGTTGTTCAGCATTTACCAGTACATTTAACAGCTTTCTATTTGAATTAAAGGAAAAAAAAAAAAGATAGAAGCTCCAAGACTTTAACCCTTCCTACCCACACCATAAGCATTATCATTATAAACCATACTTAGACAAATTATCTACCCACTCCTTCATTCACTCAATTAATAT
>NW_011888820.1:8125721-8144821 GCF_000151845.1 Pteropus vampyrus
ATTTTGTGAAATTCATTTGAGGAATTAGTTGTATAGAACTAACAGAATATCACAAATATTAAGAATTTCTTCAGCTATTTATATTTCAGCATATAGAAGTAACAATAGTATAACTAAATCCTTGCACTATATATATAAGTACATGAAGTCTATTTTCTTCAGTCAATTAAAATAAAGGTACACGATTAAATGGGAATACTGCTTTCTTCTGTGAAATTTACCTATCTTAGAAATACTATCATAAATATTAATTGCCCATCAAATTTCTAAAATCCTCCAGTCTTATCTTTATCATTTGGGTACTTTATCTCTGGAAAACGTGCCCTGCTCTTTTAATATATCAGAGAGATTCCTGCTCTGAGTTTCTCTCTCTCTCTCTCTTTTTTTTTAGTCCAGGCACGATAATAGGGTTGGCCTGAGCCAGTACATTCAATAGCAATTTCTCCAGTGGGAAAAATCTGTCGGGCTGCTACACAGGCTGGGCGCATGCCAAGCAATGGAACTGACTGTTTCTAAGAACTGATGGTTCAGTTTTCAGGATTCTGGTGAGCTGATTGTTAAACACAGTCATTCTTAAAAATCATATTCTATAAATTTATAATTAAATAAGTTATATTCAAACAAAGGTAATACATCAAAACTTACCACTTCCTAATTATTCCCTATTACCTATACTTTTGAAGTTATTTACATTGATCACATCTGTATGATATGCATATAAGGATGCACCACTTTATCTCTTCCCAACTCCATGTTTGATAAGATTGCATTGGTAGCTTGAAATTGGCCATCATGGGAAATCAGCAAACACTACAACTCAGGGCTGCCTACCCACTCCCTCCCCCAAACACCCATCCTCTCCTGACCCTAAGAGTTGTTCAGCATTTACCAGTACATTTAACAGCTTTCTATTTGAATTAAAGGAAAAAAAAAAGATAGAAGCTCCAAGACTTTAACCCTTCCTACCCACACCATAAGCATTATCATTATAAACCATACTTAGACAAATTATCTACCCACTCCTTCATTCACTCAATTAATATTGACTTCGTGCTGTTATGTACAAAGCACTCTGCTCAGCATTGTTGTAATGGGTATAAATAGACATGACACAACTCAACAAAGAAACATTGAGTGTTGGTAAGAAAACATGCTTTGGATTCAAAAAGATCTGGAGTCTGAATCCAACTATATGCAGGGTGACTAACATCCCTGGTTTTCCCAGGACTGTACTGGTTTTAACACTAAAAGTTCTGCATCCTGGGAAGCCCTTCTGCACCAAATGAATTAAAACACTTGGTCATGTGATGACACTTAATGGTTTTGAAAACTTAGGCTAGTTATTTTCTATCTGAACTTCAGTTTTCCCACATGTTGATTGGAGAAAAGAAAGCCAAGTTTTCAGGACTGATGTGAGGAATAGTGTTACATGGGCACTCTATATACGTGAGTGTCCATATTATGTAGGCACTTAGGACAATGCTTTGCATATGTAATATGCTCAATAGATGAGAGCTTTTATTACTGTTCATCATAAAATCCATTATAAAATGCAGAATAAAATAGGTAGAGAACTCTTCTGTAGGAGTGGAGATATAAATGTAAATCCTAATTGAAAGTTTTAGAATGGTTTGATGGAAGAGGCAGTATTTGATTTTACCTTATTAAAATATGAGATACCCTTCCTTACCCCATTATCAAACTAACTCTTGCCTTCTGATGCTGCTGCTACATTGCTTTCAGTACTTGGAATCTTGATTTTCAGATCCTTGCCAACCTTACTATGAAAACTAGGTTACCACTTTCTACCTCTGCTCTGACTGGCTCAGGGCCTGTGGCTGGGCTGAATGAAGCTGGGATTTAAATCTTGTCTCTGAACACCTTCAATAAAGTGGTGCATTCAGATGGTATATTAGTGGGATAAAATTCAGTAGGAAAAAGGAAACTAAGATATAATATCTTCACGGCAGATTTTCAGTGAGGCTTAAAGGTATGAAAAGTTCCCAAGCATTAGGAGGCACTCAAAAAATGCTAGTTCATATTTCTACTTCTGCTCAAGTGCTTTCCAGCATCTAAATGGCTGATAAAATACTATGCATTGAGTCCATTATTGATATTATAAAAATGTTAGAGCCTTTCATTTAATAATGTTATTAAGCTAGAAAATAAAGTTTCATAATGATTTAAAGATCTTGAAAAGGAAAGCGACATAATGTTTTCTTGCAGGGGGATGAAAAAGTCCACATAGAGGGTGATTAAAATACCCACAGTGGTCATTTAAAATCATCAATGGAAATTAAGAAAAGCATCACTACTGTTTGAAAGCCTTTTGCATATGTTGCTACAGATATAATTTTGAATATTTAAGTCAGACACACATGCAAACATCGATCTCATCATCGAGGAAGTGGCTTCAGAAGGAAGGCTTACATGGTCTACCTTCCCCTTCCTTCAGGGGAAATCCCTCTTATTAGTCCTTTTTTGTGTTTTGATCCTATAAAATTGTGATAATAGATGCTGAAAGATCACTCTTCTTTTTGAGAAAAATGTGAGAAAACTGAATAGATCCTTGGAGAAAACCTTTGGTTAAAAATATTACAGATCTCATGTTTTAACAAGCCTCCAAGATAGCTCTCAATGAGCTCTACCTCCTGCCATTCTCATCCTTGTGCAGTCTCCTTTCACACCGAATTAGAGCTGCTCTGTGCCATCAGAAAGCATGGTACAAGTGATGGTGTATGATTTCTGAACCTCAGTCATGAAAGTTGGGTTGCCAAATGAGGTACAGTAGGCCTGGTTAATGTTTAGTTTCAGGTAATCAACATGAAAAAGTTTTAGTATAATTATGTCCCAAATGTTGCTTATGCCATACTTACACTAAAAATTACTTATTGCTTATCTGAAATTCAAATTTAACTGGGAATCCTGAAAATTTATTTGCTATATCTGGCAACCCTATGAAGGGCATTTCAGCTTCCACCTTCTTCTTTAGTTGTTTACCAGGCTGTGAGGATGCTCAAGTAGCCTTGTGGATAGGCCCATATGAAGAGGAACTAAGGCCTTCAACCATCAACCAGCACCAGTTTGCTGCAATGTGAGGGAGCCACTTAGAAGGCATTTTATGGTTAAGATATCTGTATGTAAGTTGCCTCATACTTCTGATTTGATTATATCCTTAGTGGCTACTCTAGATTGTGGGTTCCATTAGAACAGAGTCATATGTGTTTTTGGTCTCTATTGTGTCTAAGTAATCAATACAGCAAAGAACCATGCCCTTCACTGATTTGTTTTGTTAAAAGGTGTAAAATGGAGCTTGTGTCTCACTTTTGACATCTGCAAAATGGGATCAAAATAGTATCCACCACATAGTGTTGATGTGAAGAGTAAATAAGTTAGTAAGCTTAGAAATGTACCTGATACATAGGAAGTGCTCGGTTCACAGGGGAAGAGTGTTTACTTCAATGATTAGCTTACATGAGAATCACCTGGAGACTTGTTACGCTTCCAATCCCTGGGCTTCCCCTCCTTGAGTTTCTAATTCAGTGGGTTTGGGTGTGGCCAGATGATGCTAATGCTGCTAATTTGCAGACCAAACCACTGGCTTTGGTTTAATGCTTTCAATGACTGTGGCCATAATGGGAGAGGACTTTCTCACCTTTGTTTATAAAGTCGTATTGGCTGGGCACAGATCTCTGTCAAGGGTGAGCTGTCAAGAGTGTAATGTCTAATTTCTCGTAACACAAGCATGCACCAAAGTCTCTGATTTCTTTCTGGCTATAATCAATATGTCTGGGAATGCTCTTAGCCAGCAGGACATTGAAAATAGTAGAGAACAGCAGCTTCTGTTCTAAATTCGGAGGTGAGCTCTGCTCCCCTACTACCATTTTTGATGTTCCCACTCCTTCGTCTCTTTTTTCTTGAAAGCTAAGTTCATACATTAGCTGAAGTCCCCACTATGTTCCAATGTGCTAGGAAATTTCACAGTAAGTAGTACATAATGCTGTAGTGGCTCAGAAGCAAACACTTTTTGTTCTCTTAACTGGCACAGGTTTAAAGCATTAAACAAACAATTCCTAAAAATGTTCCCTGTCAATAACCCCCTTTACAAGATATAAGCTCATCCCCAAAGCAGCGTAAAGGAGGAAAGGCTTTTTATTCTACCCTCTTAGATTCTTTAATCTTTAAATGTGGCCTGTGAATTAAACAGACAAAGACTGGTTAACAGGAGAAAAAGTATACAGACTTTATTAACATTTTTACTTGGGGGCTTCACAGAAAAGAAAAACCCAAAGAGGTAGTTAGACCTGATGGCATATATACCATTTCAACAAAGGGCAATAAATTGTGAGGAAATGGCCAAAGGAGAAGGGGTGTAAATGGGGGGATATAGGCTCTTAGGGACAGTAAATTATGGGAAAATGACTGGGAAATGTGTGGTAGATAAGGGTTGTTTAGTAAGTTTTGTTATACAAACTCCAGTAAGTCTCCAGTGAGGAGTCAGAAAATTTTCACTTAAGTGCATTGTAAATGGCCATTTTCCAATTATTAACATTTTAGCGATTTTCAGTTGTATGTAGCCAACACCTCAGATTTTTAACTTAATTTTATCCTTGGCAATTAACACACTCACCTGTCATTTATGCAAATAGTATTTAGGGGGTAATTCCTCTGTGCCACTGATTATTCACATAGCGATTATTTCATAGTGCCCATTTAATTTAAATTACAATGAGGTTTACTGAACATTTTTTATGACCCCCCCAACTTTAATATTTCGTGTTTCTTGGCTTTAAAAAAGTAAGCCAGTTTTTAATGTATTAGATAATGTAAATTTCACTTCATTTCCATTGTTTCTTTAAGAAATGAGGGTTAAAATGAAAATTTTTGTTCTTAGAAATTATTTACTGTTTGAAGAAAAACAATTAGGAACTTATACATGGGAAACCAAAAATGTATCTGATGAAAGTGAAGAGAAGTCTAAATTATGATTTACTGCTTAGGAAAATGACTTGGTTTATGAAATGCAGTTTAGTAATCTTTCAGTGAATACAGTAATTTAAGCAAATTTTGCATTAAGAGTGAATCATAATAAAAATTTTCTTTTGTAACATTGTAAGATTTTAATAGCCATTTGTTTTAAAGCAAATTTCTGAAAACAATTGGTCAAGTGCCAGGAGATTATTTTGGTGACAAATTGCTCACAATAAATTGCTTTGAAAGAAAACACCACTTTTTGTTTTTGAAACAAATTTGTGGGCATATTCCAGTATCTGTAAATCATCTTCTACCATAACCTTAAAAGGCTTAATTTTAACTCTCCTAATTTGTGCCTTTCAGATCTTTCTAAGCCTTCTACCTGTGTGCTTTGTGGCTGCAAAGATTTGAATAATGTATTATCATTGGTAGTGAAACACCACTCCTTTACATATCATTATGCAAACATGCAATGCTTTTTTGATTTGGTTAAGCTTTTTAGTTCTTCAAACTGGTCATAAAAATATGAGTTTTACTTCCCAAGATCCACATTGATATACAAAGATAAACACTGTTAAAATTGTAATTGCCTGTATTTCAAGTAAGGTCATTTATAATATGATCACATAAAACCAATAAGAGTACATATTAAAATTGTTCACTTTCACAAATGAATAAGATGGCTGACAATTTTCAAGTAACCAAACATGTGTCTTCATTTGATTAAATAGTTCCAGAGTGATATTTATAGATTCAAAGCAAAGCAGAGAATTGGGGGAAAGGAGTGATCATTAATTTTGAGGACCTTAATTTTGCTTCTGATTTGGTTGCTGTATTTATTTTAGACCTATAGACATGGACTGTTTCCAAGGCCAGAATGAAGTTATACAGGGTTTGATGCTTATATTATTTGGGGGGACTCTCTTTAAGAAAAAAAGTTTAAAACATATTTTGCAAAAGTTTTGCAAAATTTACAGAAATAGATGACCACGTGAACTCAATATTAGAGCCCTTCACCAAGACATAGAAGGGGTTTATTCCATCATGCAAGGGATGAACCTGAAGATTGAGCTTATCTTCAAAGCAAACCCACCTGTGGACTTATAGACACAGCAAAACTAGGACAGGAAGCTGAACTAACCTACCCATCAAAAGCACAGTGTGATGGATTTCTGCATGACTTTTGAAAATCTGTTTTATTACTTCATCATGTTATGTAGAAAAAGCATTAGAAAATAATCACAGCTCTATATTGATGGATCGGTAAAAGATCTTTGTTTAGTACATGGCAGAAAGCTTTGTGGGGTCACCACATGTCCCAATGTCTCATTTGCTTCTACCCAGAGCACTGCTGATGCAATCTGTGGGCTGCTTGGTGACTGACCATTATCATAGTTATTTTTAAAAAGTTAAAAATTAAAAAGCAGTTAATTTTGGTTCTGTTATATAAACTCAGTCTGAGATCCTCAAACTTATTTGGTTATATCACACAGCAAAACTACTTTATTTGATCACATTTATAGGCAGATAATTAATAATACAAAGTAATCTGTACCATGGACAAATACATAGCAGAGAAATAAACCAATGCTATTATAATCAGAGATGGAAGAAATCGTTAAATCCTATGGGATCTGGAGATATGTTTTAAGCAGCAGAAACAATTTTAGTACAGATGGAGCCTCAATTTGGGGAATAATGAATAGGTCACTAAAATAGCACATTCCTGTGAATAGGACTCATGGATGTCCATATGAAGAGGCAAATGAAGACCACATTATTATAAGAAAAGGTCTTGACAGTCATTCTAAAATCTGAGTCTTAATGTCAATGGTTCTCAAAGCATGGTCTCTAGACCAGCAACTTCAGCCTCACCCCAGAACTGGTTAAATATGTAAATTATCAGGCCCCACCCCCATCCTACCAGATCTGAAACTTTGGGGCAGGGCCCAGCAATCAGTTTTAACAAGGCTTCCAGGTGATTCTGCTGCCGATGCCCTAAATTATGGTAAGCCACAGAAGATTACTGAAAGGAACGTAATGCTATAAAGTGGTGTTTCTGGAAGATTAAACTGGCAACTGTGTCTTAGATAGATTGGATAGAGAAGTGGTTGGAGTCAGGAAAGTCAATTTTTTAACATAATATCTTAATGTATAAATTATAGTACCTGCTTCTGAATTCCAAAGCTGCTCTTTGTCAGGGTTTTAGCATCTTCATTTTATTGTAGCACTATACCTTAGTGAACCTTCTCTAAATTATTTAACAATCAATTAAATGCTTTCATTTTATTATAGTGAAAGCTAATTTAATGACTTGTAGCCAGTAACTGGTAGGAGGAACCTCCATTTTTTGCACGAAATACGATAAAAATTCAGCAACGTTATAAATACACATCAGACAGATAGGAGGGCCATTTTTATGTAAGGAATTTATGTGTTTTCAGGGAGCTTTAAAAGAGACTCTCCTTCCCTAGACATAATAACTTAAAACAAACATGTGTGAACTTGGTGTATTATAGTTTAAGAGAGAGGAAGGGAGTGGAGAGAGGGGATGGAAAGACAAGAGATGGTAGCTGTTCTGAGTGGTGAATGATAGAGTGAGGGAGCGAAAGAATGACAAAAGGAGCGAAAGAAGGAAAATGCAGCAAGAAAGTATTAAAACAATGTGCCTCAACAGTCGGACAAATCTGTCAGGCGTTATGTCTCAGTGAATCAGCAGAGTAGGGAACCTAGCTGGCTCTAAGCGCTTGCTAATGAGTACCACCTATGACAGCCCAGCTGCAAAGAACTTACGCTCCTGTGCCTCGGGGCAAAAAATGACTGTAATACTGCTGGACGGCTGCCCTTTAAGTGTTTTCTTAAGTTTGAAATCTTGGCACTTTTTATACACCCATCCAGAGAAAACCTGCTATGTGAGAAACATGCAGAAAATGTACTTACGGAACCCCATGTGCGAAGCGATATTGTTTACATAAGGCTTACACAATTTGAGAATAACGCAATTTGACAGAAGAGACAGGTTGATGAAATGTCTGTGGTGTCTTTTTTTTTTTTTTTGGCATTTATAGTTGAATGGATAGACTATAACCATGGGAAAGCTGAGAGCTGGCCCCAATTTCTGGCTCTGTTACTGACATCCTGTATGATTCAGGACAAGAGACATGGCTTCAACCCCACACTCATTACAGAGCAGGACCTGGGAGGAGTGAGGCACAAAGGTTTGTACAGGGCTCCAGCATTCTCGTTTTTCATCAGATTAGAAGGTTATCCAGCAGACAATTTCCAAGCCACATGTGCCACTGCCAGTCTCCCTGAGAGTTTTTCATCAAGACCAAACCTGGAATATTGTTAATGTTGGAACTGCATGAGACAGCTGGTCATGGAAGCAGGGGAGAGGCTGAGAGAAACAGGGGAGAGGCTGGGAGAGTATGATAAGTAAGGTTTGGAAATTGGTCAGATTCTGGCATAAGTGCCCAAAAGCGTGAGGCGAGCTGCAAGGGCCTAACATCACGGAAGAGGCCCAGAGTCAGAACACACATGTACGTTCCATGTAAAATAAAGGCAGTGGGACCAACTGTGGGGGGTAGTCTGGGCCAGGGGCCATGGTAAGGAGTAATAATACTCATTTACATGTACCCAGAGCTCACCATGAGTCAGGTACAGAACTTAGCATCTGGACTGCAATAATTCATTTAACCCTTTTACACCCCCTAAGGAGTAGTACTCTTGTAATGCCTATTTTACAGATGAAGAAACTGAGACACACACAGGTTTAGACGACACCACGAGGGGTGGCTTAAAGGCTGGTCACCTAGGCAAGCAATCTGCATTATTGAATTTCACAGGAACGAAGAGGATGGTGAGGTAGATTTATGTGCATAAATCGGAAATAAATGCAAGTAAACTTTCTGCTCAGTTGCTTTCTACATGCTTGCTGTGAGGCGCTAGCCAATCACAGAATGGAAGGTTTACAGCAAAGCAATTTGCCACATCCCCAACCCTGAGAAAAGCAGCTGCGTGAATCTGTTTTACCACTGTCAACCTTTTCTGCCACCCTGTTGCTCTGCTAGATCCAGGAGGAAGGGGATCGGTGGCCTCTGTGCCAGGATGGGAGAGTGGGCTTGGTAGCATTACAAATCCAGAGCCTTAACACAAACTCCGTTTACTCAACAGAAAATGAAGTGGAAAGTTCGCAATTATGTAGCTTATTTCAAACAAGGAGTCATCCAAACTGGATAATTCTACTCTCAGATATGAACCAAACTGTGAAGAAGAGTTGAAGATATTTACTGCAAAATTTTGAGGAAAACACACACACACACACACACACACACACACACACACACACACACACACCACTGAGAAAAATGTAATTGGAAAGACCTCACTTGGATAACATACTTGTCGATATTCTTTTAGTTAAACTGTATTTAAATAAGAGCACATCGGTGGACAATTTTGAAAAATAACACTATAATTTACTGCCAATTCTCATAACACTTACAGTGATATTGCAAGTGAATATGTTTCTGTTTTCAGAAAGAGTATATAACCTGCAAGAATTATGCCTTGGTGCGCTCATTTTTCTATTATTTCTTTTGAAAAACACAAGTTGCTTTTCAAATAAATGTCCTGTTAGTTTTACCTTCCTTATAAGTAGAAGAAATTTCAGAGCTTAAAAAGTAAAATTCAAAATAAAAATTCCTCAAACTGCATCATATAAGCTTTGGTGAGTAGAAATTCTGAGTTGATTAGAGCCTTTCAACTGTGGGGTTATAGAACTGTGCTGGGGACTTAACATCATATAATTAGAGGTTTTTATATTACAAATGAAGAAACTAGAACACAAATGACTCTCATAAGGTCACAAAGCTGGGAAGTCACTGAGATGAGTCTATTGTTTCTACCATCTCTCCTCTTGCTCTGCTACCTACTAGATTGAAATTTTTTTTTCTTGGATATTTCAGAAGTGTTTTTTTCTCCCACATATCAAATAAAAATCAGCACTCAGCTTTCCTATTTAAAAATACATGGGAAACAAAAGAACTGAAAGGAAAGATTCAAAGAGATATTTGTGTATCTAGCAGCATTATTTACAATAGCCAAAGCTGGACGTAAACCAATTGTCCAAAGATACTGAATAAAAAATGTGGCCTATATGTACAATGGTATATTATTCAGCCTTAAAAAGGAATAAAATCCTAACAGATGTTATGATATAGATGAACTTTAAGGATGTTAAGTAAAATAGCCAGTCACAAAAGGGCTAATTCTGTGTGATTCCACTTATATGAAGTTCCTAAAGTAGTTGAAGTCCCAGAAATAGAAAGTAGAATAGAGAGGTGGGGTCAAGATGGCAGAATAGGTAAATTCTGAACTCACTTCTTCCCACAAATACATCAAATTACAACTATAGAACAATTACCACTTGGAACCACCTGAAGACTAGCTGAATCGAATTCCCATAACTAAGAATATAAAGAAGAAGCCACCTTGAGATGGGTAGGAAGGGCAGATACGTGGTCTGGTGAGGTCCCACATCCACGACATGGTGATTCACAAATGGGGGGGTATCTTGGCCGCAGTGGTCCCTCTTGAGAAGTGAGGGTTCTGAACCCCACACTAGGCTCCCCAGTCTGGGGGACTGGTGTTGGGAAGAGGAGTCCCCATAACATCTGGCTTTGAAATCCAGTGGGGATTATGCCCAAGAGAGTTGAGGGAAGGCTTAAAGGGCCGTACACAAACTCACTCGTTCTAAGCTCTAGCACAGAGACAGTAGTTTGAGAAGTGTCTGGGTTACTCGGGGAGGAATTAAATCGACTAACTCTAGGGCAAGGGCCAGAGGGACAGAGATCAGTGGTAACTCTCTGGGACAGAAGCTCTAATGGTTTCCATTGTTTCTTTGTTTCTTTTGTTGTGTTCTTCCATCTGTCACTCTCTATTAACCTGGCTAACACCATTTATCTCATCCTAGTATTCCCCTGATATCCTACCCCACCCAACCCACTCACTCTGATTGAAACCTTCCCGAGAAGCTCCAGAACCACCACACGCAGTGCTGGCCTAGGTTCACATCAAGCCTTTCCCAAGCAGCCCTAAGCTCAGCATAAGTAGCATCAGGCCTTAGGTCACATCATAGCTCCTATCAAAGGGCAGCTAGCCTCAGTTCATACCAGAGCTCCATCAAGCAGCTCCACAACTGATATACCACTTGAGGGGCCTCAGTCACCACTGCAGCCCCTCCAATGTGATGTCTGCTCCATAAGACCAGCACCCACACACTAGGTAGTTTGCAGGGGCTAATCCTCACATCCAGTTGACCTAAGGGTCAACCCCACTCACCACTGCACTCCCAGCAATCGCAGCCCAACTACAACAGGAGGGCACAAGCAACCCACACAGAGGACAGCCCTGGAGCCCCTCACTCTGGTGACCAGTGGGGACTGTATCACTGGGCCCCCAGGACATCTTCTACTAAAGGCCACTATTTAAAAACTGGGAGCTGTAGGGGATCTACCTAATACATAGAAATAACAACAGAGAGACAGTCAAAATGAGAAGATAGAGGAATATGTTCCAAATGAAAGGGCAGGACAAAGCCATGGAAAAAGAACTAAATGAAATGAAGACAAGCAAGCTACCAGATAAAGAGTTAAAAAATGATTATAAAGATGCTTGACAAACTTGGAAGAATAGATGAACTCAGTGTGAACTTTAACAAAAAGACAGAAAATATAAAAAAGAACCAATCAGAAATGAAGCATAAAAAAATAGACTTGATGAAATCAACATTTGATGAGACACGAGAATGAGTCAGTTATATGGAAAACAAAGTAGTGAATTCACCCAATGGAAACAGCAAAAACAAAACCAAAAACCTTAAAAATATGAGGATAGTTTTAAGGGACCTCTGGGACAACATCAAGCATACCAACATTCACATCATAGGAGTCCCAGAAGGAGAAGATAGAGATAAAGGGACAGACAATGTATTTGAAGAAATAATGGCTGAAAACTTCCAGGAAACAGACATCCAAATCCAGGAAGCCCAGAGTCCCAAACAAGATTAGCCTGAAGTGTCCCACACCAAAAAGATTATAATTAAAATTCCAAAAGTTAAACAGAATATCTTAAAAACAGCAAGACAAAAATGGCTAGTTATGTACAAGGGATCCTCCATAAGACAGCTGATTTTTCCGTGGAAACTCTGCAGGTCAGAAGGGAATGGCATGACATATTTGAAGTAATGAAAGGGAAAAATTTACAACTAAGAATATTTTACCCAGTAAGGTTATAACTCAGAAGTGAAGAATAATTTATTAGACAAACAAAAGCTAAAGGAGTTCATCACCACTAAACCAGCACTAAAAAAAAATGTTAAAGGGACTTCTTTAAGCAGAAATTAGAAGAACAAAAGCAAAAATAAGAAAATATAGGAAAGAAAAAAATCTCACTGATAAAGGCACACATTTAGTAACAGTAGTGGATCAACCAATTATAAAGTTAGTATAAAGGTTAAAAGACAAAAGTAGTAAGATTTCATGTAACTCACACAAACAAAAGATGTAAAATGATCTCAAAAACATAAATAGGGTGGAAGTGAATAAAAAATGTCATAGTCTTAGGATGCATTCAAACTTAAGTGATCGTCAGCTTAAAACAGACTGCTATAAACATAGATTGGATCTCATGGTAACCACAAACCAAAACTCATGATAAATACACAAAAAATAAAGAGGGAGAAATACAAAAAAATCACCAAAGAAAGTCATTGATGTATAAGAGAGCAAGATGAGAAGAAAGGAACAGAGAACTACAAAAACGCTAGAAAACAATTAAATGGCAATAGCAACATATCGATAATTACTTTAAATGTAAATTGACTTGATGCTCTAATCAAAAGACATAGGATGGCAGAATGAATAAGACAAGACATCTATATGCTGCCTACAAAGAGTCACTTCAGACTGAAAGTGAAAAGATAGAAAAATATATTTCATGCAAATGGAAATGAAAAGAAAGCTGGGGTAGTAATACTTTGATATCAGACGAAATAGACTTTAAAACAAAGACTATAAGAGACAAAAAGTGCATTACTTAATGATAAAGGGATCAATCCAAGAAGAGGATATAACACATGTAAACATCTACATACCCAAAATAGTAGCACCTACATACAGTAAGCAAATATTAACAGATATAAAAGGAGACAATAATACAATCATAGGGGACTTTAACACCCCAGTTGCATCACTGGATAGTCATTCAGACAGAAAATCAACCAAAACTAGAATGGTGTTTGCAAGGGGCTGGAGAGGACAAGAAAGTTGGGAATTATTGTTAGAGTCTCAGTTGGAGAAGATGAAAAAATTCTGGAGATGGATGGTGGTGACGGTTGCAAAACATGAATGTGCTTAATGTTACTGGACTGTACACTTAATAATGGTTGACAGGGTAAATTTTATGTGTATTTTATCACAATTAAAAATAATTTTAAAATACACAGGAAAAAGTAGTTATCTAGTTATCTTTGCTGTGATGACAAGGCTATTATGATTGTGCCATTGTTTTATTCTTTAAAAAACTGTGCTTGTTTTAACATGTTTTCATGAAAGTGGTGCTTTTAACATGTTTTCAAACTGTCCTATAAGTAAAATTTGAATACATTCTTGATACACTTAAATAGTTTACATTGTAGGTTTATTAGATCTATTTGATAAAAGGGAAAGATTAGAAGTGCATTTATTTCAGTGGACAGACAGCATGAAAGTTTAAGAACATAGGCCCTCGTATCTTCTTTCCAGAGCTGGATATGTGTGCTCTAATCGCATTTGTGCATTTTGGACATTGTCAGCGTGCTTCGAAGAAAGATATGAGGAATAACAGAGTATATCCTGAGTTGTTCCACTGGCAAATCATCAGTTAGAAATTCTAACAAGAAAGCCAGAGGCTAAATTCTAATTCCTAGATCTATGTTCTCGGGATAAGAAAACAATGCATTATTATATGCTGCTTTAATCTGGCAAAGTATAGCATGAGACCCATAGACCATGAGTAGATGACACATTTTTCTACAAAAAATAACCAATTTAATCAAAAAACTGTATAATCTTTATCCATACTTATTTAAGGGATCATTTTAAATATTAGTGAATTATAATTTTTAATTCGGATGGGAAAACACTATATGAGAATAAAATATTTCCAGTGTTCATTTTTGTATGTCACCTGGAATGAAGAATTTCTGATGATTAATAATACTTTAAAAAAAATCTCTTCATAAGCCAACTCAAATTTAGCTTATTCGGAATTTGCTAATATAGGGTTAAGCTCTATTAATTCTTTTTTCAGATGTTTAGAACTTATGACATATATGAAAGGTAAATTTGGCATTAAATCAACATTTTACTATTGTCAGCTCTGCAGAGTCAATATATCATATTCCCAGAAGAATAGACTATGTTCCTCTTTGCCTCAAACATCATTAACAAAACTGACAGCCAAGCACTAATTCCAGAACTGTTCCAGTTGTTATTGATGTGTAAAGCAGAAAGGACTGAGCTTGATTGTCAGATGTCAAACCGGGTTTCCATTACTGACAAATAAAAACCTGCACAGTTTGACTTGTAAAGAAGGGCCCAACTGATTAGAACACTGTAGGTGAGAAAAAAAGTTAAAAGAAAAAGGATTACGTCGTCTTTTCAGAATCTTTTATTTTTAAATCATAAAATAGGAGAAAACGGAAGTTCAAATAAAAACAAGGATGCTTTAGGGACAGACCAAAAACAAGGAAAGGTTTAATACAGTTAAGAATTACATTTCAGTCTTCTTTCATCTTTCACTGAAAGAAACAGAACATCCCTTACGTTTGTTGCATGGCTAAAGGCAGCGCCACTCTTTTTTAAGTTCATCTTCTTTGGATCCGTGGACACTTTTACACAGACACAGATTCTAACCCTTTGCTTCAGTTCCAAAGCAAGACAAGCATGTATCCCAATGTTACCGATTTTGATGACTTCCATGGTAGACTCAAAGACAGCTTTTTTTTTTTTTTTTTTTTTTTTTAAGAGAGGGTGATCTTTCTTTACCCTTCTGAGTAGTAGGCGACAACTGATAATGCTGGTACATTACTCAATTTCAATTTCCCCCAACTTCCTTCCTAGTAGAATTCGGACTTTGTTTTGTGAAAAATTTTGCCCTGCTCAAAAACTTTCTCCCCACCCCCACCATCTCCTGGTCATCACTCTCATCACTCACACCACACCCCACCACACTTGTAGCTAAAGGTGACCATGCGACAGTTTGGGTCACTGATAGGTAAGTGGAAGTTGCTAGGTAGAGCTTCTTGGCAAGCTCTTTGGACAGAAACTGACTCAGCTTTTTGGCTACCCTTCGCCTTTCCTCTCTTGCATGAAATGGAGTGTAAAGTTGGAATGAAGAAGCTATCTTGGGACTCTAATGAGATGAGCTCACCCTGAGGACATGCTGAGCAGAAATATAAAAGAGCTGGGATCCCTATTAGCTGCCTAGAGCCACAATATCTGCTCTGGACAGCTTACCTCCAGATTTATGGTTACATTAAAATAATAATAATGATGATAATCATACCTCGAATTTGCTTAAGCTTTCTCCTTTCGGTTGCCTCTTACTTACAGACAAGTTCACTTCCTATTCACAGGAATATTTTAGAGCAGAAAATTCAAAAGCAAAATGCACTAGAGTCTTTAATGAATGGTATTTCCCTAGGCTAACTTGCGTAATTATGAGGATGTTTAGTTAATATACAAATTATGAAGCTTGAAATAATTGGCTCTGATCAGCTTCCTCGTTATTATCATTAAAGAGGTTTTTATTCAGAACTCATTTGCATGGGGAAGCCTGCTCGGCTATTTACCTGGTGAATGGTTTTCAATCTTGGAAGCCTCTCTCCGGCTTGGAAATCATTGAGAGTCTGGCATCTTCAATAGGATAAGAGCAAGGGTAGAGTTTTATAAATGAAAGACTTTCTCGGAGGTGTTGCAGCATGTTGAAGCTGTTTTCAGAAGAGTTATTACACATAATCTTTAATTCAGATTAGTTATTTATGAAAAATTGATATGATTTAATATCTTTATATATTAAAGCAAATTCAAACTTGTCACATCATTATACGGTTTGCAATAATGTTATTCTCATCCCAATTCCCAGAAGCTTTCTTGAGTGAGACAGAAAATGGAGTTACAGTTAGCAAGCTGGGAATTTCTTCTCACTCTGGGCACGCCCATTAGCGTTTCACATTGTGAATATCATCTGTTCTGTTTCTTGAGGCAGAAAAAACAGGTGAGAACTGTCTTATACACAAAGAGCAAAGCCCTCTAATCAGTACCTTTGGCAGCACCTGGACAGCTGATGGGCGCTTTGTTTGGGTTATTCTCGAAGGTCGTGGGGGTGGCTGGGTACGAACTCTTTAGGGATGTGTCATTATCTCAAGGGCAAGGGCTTGGAGCTTTTTTTGTTAACCCAAAGTGGCATGAAATAAAAACTTGAGAGATATTGCTGTGGAGCCTTCACGGAATATGTCTGTCTCAGCTCATGACCAGCCTAAAGAATTGGTAGTGGTGGCCTGATTCTCCACTGAATTGAGGAGTTTGATGAGACTGTGTTCCGACCCAGTAGCAGGGCAAGTACAGCGACTGTCCTTTTGGCATTTGGGCTTGGCATCCCTTGTCCCATTGCCACCCCTTGCCCTTTTCCTGCTTATGTTGAAGTCATTTCCATTAGCCTGAGTAAACAACCTTGGCTGCCTCCTTTGCACTGCATCTGGAGTATTATATAAATTTGTATTTATTTCCAATCTATATTAGTCAGGATTAGCTTCTGCTACAAACCACTGTGAGCTCTCAAATAACAGTGCCTTAAACAATATAAAATTTAATTCTCTTTTAAGTAAAGTAAATCTGGAGACAGTGAGCCAAGGACTGGCATGATTCTTTCTAGTTTTCTGCTTCACCTTCTCGGGGAGTGGTCTACATTTTTATAATCCGTTCAACAGGGTGAGAAAAGACAGAAAAAAGGCTCACCCCTGGCCTTGTAAGGAAACTCTGTAAATATACACCATTTTGGTTTTATATCATTGGTCCAAACTTTGTCAGACGGTCACAACTGACTGCAAGGGAGGCCGTAAAAGAAAGTCCTGTATGTGGGTTCATGGATGCACTCAAAGTCAGGATTCTGTTACTAAATGAGGGGAGAACAACTATTGGGAACAAGAGCTGCTGCTGCTGCCATTTGCTAATAAGTGTAATTGAGGTTATGGCTATTTGTAAATGCACCAATTTCAACATATGTGCAGTAACCCTTGTCCTGCTTAGCATCTGAAATATTTTCTCCACTTCCAAGGAATTTATGGAAGCCAGATGGTGGCCAGTTACCAGTCATAGGGCTTTACGTTTTCTCTACTGCTTTTGTTTATCTTGATTCTATAGGGGAAAGGGCTCTAATTTATCTTTTTTCCTCCCAGGCGCCATTCCAATGAGTGAAATTGCTTTTCAGCTAGGATCTACCTTTCCTTCCCCTGCCATGTTGGATACTTGCTTATTTCTGAAGATGATCAGAGTGCTCTTCAAGGTAGATCCTTTTGTAGGACACATTCCAGTCGCTCGATCATGACATGTATTAAAGAGCTCTAGTTTCTATCTTGGGAAGGAAAGAAATGCCATACCGGTGAAAAGTAGTAAAAAAAATAAAGTTCTAAACTCTCTTGGTTGGATAAAGAATGCCACCTTAGTGGCAGCTGTTGGGCACAGGAGACCCTTTTGTTTCAGAGGGAGTGATGATGTCTTTTTGCTTCTGTCCCAAAGAACCAGCATTCTAGCATCTTCCTACCTGGTGACCATTTAATTTCAGATTTCCTGACTTCCCCTAAGAGTCGATTTCGGTATTTCACATGTTTATTAGCTGTAGTTCTATTCCTAGCAGGGATAGAATTTCAAGAATAGATGAAGGTATGAAGGAGTGATAATTCTGAGTATAAAGGTAATATATATATACATATCAAGAAAATTAAATGGCTTTTTCTCTGATTCATTCAACTATTGAGAAAGTCATGGTGGTGTCATTTATTTATTTTTGGACATTTAGATAGAATAGTACATTGTTCACTGGGATAGGACTTTAGGAGATTTTGCTAACTTAAAGGATTATGTCTTTTTATTTTATTGTTAAGTCTATAAGACTGAAGGTACCACATTGCCACAAGAGAGGTTTTAACAACTGCTCAGCAATTCCCATATGGCTCTCTTTACTTCAACTCAATTCAGTTTACTGCAATAAATCAATGGAATTTAATTTAATTAAACATCTATCAATTCTATGGAGATGATTAAAGAGACCATTTTATTTAGGGATCATATATATATATGAAACATATCAGACAAGCTATGTCTTAATGCCCAGATGTTTGTAACAGGACATCATTGTATCTGCACTGTAGTAATTCACTTTATAATTGAAATTGTGGGAGTCTCTGAAAGACCATCTGGAGATGCTACTTGTTGGTAGATCTGGGTACATCTTATTCCTTATTAAGGGTGAAAATCTGAAAAGGTAATTATTTAAAGAGAATGAAGTCACTATGTTATCAAAACTTTATACGTGCAGAATATTATATATAAAATAATGTTAGTAGTGGTTGTCTGTGGGTTGGGAGATTTTAGTGCTTTTATCTCATACTTTTCTGTATCAGAATTATTTACAATGAATGTGTATTATCTATTATAAAACTATAAATGCAGCAAATGATTTTTTATCATTGTTAAAGAAACATGAGTATTAAATTAATGTCTTAGGAGTAGGTCACAATCACCTACTTGACATCAATTCTTTTTTTCATTATTCTACCCAGTTCTCTAAAATAATTGAGAACAAAAGTCCTATTAAGATAAGCATGATGCAAGTGATAAAATTTGTGTTCCACCATTAGATGGAGAAGAGGTGTATTTGCTGTGCCTTCTGGGAAGAATACCTATCATTCCTGCCAGGTCCCAGGTGGGTGGTCAAGACCTCGAAACTATGAGGCCTGAGACTGATTTAGTATTTGCAGTTCTACACAATGTTGGACACTCAGTAAATTCTTGGCAGACTTCACA
>NW_011888820.1:8145601-8188516 GCF_000151845.1 Pteropus vampyrus
TTTTGGGAATGATTTGAATAAGAATGCCAGTGTTGAGGTCCCTGATCTCAGCTCTATATCAGAAAATATGGCAACATTATTAAAATGTTTAAGATAAGCATGTACATTTGAGTTTTTTTTTTTTTTGATGATTGGTTCCCTGTTTTAATTGATATACTCGATAATACTAGTCCAATGAACAGTGCATCCAGGAAAATGTGTCAAATAAAAGAATTAAAATTCATCTGTGACATGTTTTTTATTAACTATTATGGTAAACAATGACATTTTAAGCTTCACAAGTGCCTGGCAATAGCAAAGACTGTGAAAGGTGTTCAGAGTGTAGACTTTGCGGATTCATGCTGAAACAACTTTACTTCTTTCCTAAATAACTTTCTCTTACTAAATTTTGTAAAGGCAGATATTTTTAATTTGATGTTATCAAAAAATGGAGAACAAATAATAATTATAAAATTTAAAGAGAATATGTTTCTTAAAACATGACGTTTTGGGTACCCTGCGGAGCAGTGAAAGTCAACTTCTCCCTTCTTCCCAGTCCCTTCCCCCTCCTCTGAGCTATTTTGCATACTTGGAGCTCTTTTTCCTAATGATCTTTTAATTCTTTTGTCCTACCCCTTGTTTCAGTTTTCAGAGTTGGAGGCATCTGTGGTTCCAGATAAATCTTAAAGCCACACTGCTGTGAATTGATCGGCACACCCAGCTCTCTGCTGTCTCAGAGTCTCCACATGCTATTCTCTCTGCTCAACTTTTCCTCATAGTATTAGCCCAGTCAGCTCTCTGTTTTCATGAGTTTGCACATTAGTGGAGAAAAACATAATAAGTAAACCATAGCCCTCTCGAGAGGGGGATGGGCTGAAATCGAATCCAATCACCAATGGCCAATGATTCAATCAACCATGACTATGTAATGGCGCTTCCACAAAAATCCAAAAAGGAGGAGGTTAGGAGAGCTTCTGGGTTGGTGAACTCATGGAGATTCAGGGAGAGTGAAGCACTTAGAGAGCATGGAAACTCCATGCCCTTCCCTAGACCCTGCCCTGTGCATCTCTTCCATCTAGCTGTTCCTGAGTTATATCCTTTTATAATAAACTCATAATCTAGAAAGTAAAATGTTTCTCTGACTTCTGTGAACTACTCTAGCAATTAATCCAGTCTGAACAGGGGATCATTGGAACCTCCCATCTGTAGAATATTGGTAAGAAGCACAAATGACAAGCTGAACTTGTGATTGGAAGCTGAAATGGGGCAGTCTTATAAGACTGAGCCCTTAACCTGTGGGATCTGATGTTATCTCTAGGTAGATATTGTCAAAATGGAGTTAAATCATTGGACACTCAAATCGTGTAATGAGAATTGCGTGGTGAGGGGGAAAATCCCCACACATCAGAATTGGTGACCAGAATCGGTTAGGTCTTCATGCAGATATTATGCGAGCTTTCTCTTCTGGTGATTTCTTACCTGCTAAGAACAAAATGCCACTTTTTGTGAAGAATAATGCTACTTCCCATTATGGCCTCAAAAAGTCCCAAGTTTCTCTTACAGTTTTGTTTGTTTGTTTGTTTTATGTGGGATAGCTATAAACTTTGAGAAATGAAACTGAGAACTCCTACAACTGCTTCTCGATCAGTCTCATCTGGTGTGTATTACTGGGTCTCTGTGTGTTGCTAACCACCATTGCTGGTCCATCAGCTATGTTTTCCTGAGGGTGGTTCAAATCACAGTGTTGATGATGTCACTCCTGCTACCTCTGCTGAGATCGATGTGGTTCCGGTAAGTGATGCATATGGTAGCAATTTGCATCATGCTGTGCTATCTGAAACTTCTCTAATGGGCACTTTTTATAGCAACCCAGTTGTACAGTCCAGGAGCCCCTGCGCTCATATCCACCCTCTCTCACTGCAGCCTGAGCACACAGAGGGAAGGAGGCACTTGCTGATCAAAGTCCTGATTGACACTGGCTCTATCTCTTCATTTGGAACAGACTTTGGTATATTAGCTAATAAAGAGCACAAAAATTAACATTAAAAATCATTACAGTTCATATCTACTATATTTGCAAAGGTCTTATTGTCTGACATATTGAATATTTATAAGAATTATAAGTAAAGGGCAATGCCAATTGATTTTGGGATCAGGCCTCTGTCATTCTCCATCTTGAAAAATTTCCAGTTGCTTTTACAAAAGAATAATCTTAATGAATTTCAGGAATATGAGTTTGTATGGCTTTCTTTCCCTTTTGAAACATCTCCCAGTGTCCTCATTCATAGACTGAAAGGCTTAACAAAGGGGTTGTTAACAAACATCTTAGTAATGGTCTAAACTATGTGTTTTGACTAAAAATTGATAAAACTGTTCCTTTGGAGTTACGTGTGGAGTTCATGCCCCGTTACTTCATTTAATATATGACCATGCTCAGTATGAGTGTGAGAAACACTCGATGATAATTATGTTGCTGAAGATGATCATGTAGACTTTAAGAATATTGGGCAGGATTCAAATCATTAATTGGAATTGGATAAAATTTCAGAAATTTTGAAGACAAAAATTATTGCAATGGAGTAAAGGGAAGGCTCACTGGAAATATTTGTAAGAAATAGAATTTGCTGACTTCCAAGTAACGATTTGAATCCTGCCCAGCATCCCTGAGATCATCAGCATCATCTTCGTCACTATAATTATCAAACTCACACCGAGAATGGCGGTAATACAGTAGAAGGTGCTTTAATGCCTACTATTGCTCTAAATCCTGGCTTATTTAAAGGCTGTTAACAGTGCCACCAAAGTTTTAATTGGTCAGCTGTCAAAAACTTGGAAAATACTGAATTGTCTCTCTGAGTAAAATTGTTGCTTCTTAGCTTCGGCCTTGAGTTTACAGCGAGAATAAGACAGAAGCATGTCCTATTGGGAAGCAGTGGGACTGAGATGAGTCAAAGGCCTCCCTCAATCCATTTACAGTTCTTCATCTCATCAGGGTGATTCACCTGTCACTGTCCATATGGTGCCTGAGGCAAAGGGTTAGCGCTGCTGAGGGTGACATACCCTACAGCAGTGACTGCAGCAATTACTTGGGAGTCACATTTTATTTGCAGTTTGGATGGACAGATGGAAAAGACTGCAGGTCAACATCAAGTTATTTTGGTCAGACTTGACAAATACAGAAATAAAACTATGACCACAATGGTCACTTAAATATAAGCTATTATAATTTCATGTCTATGCACCTTGCATATGTCCTTCTGCTTCTGCTTCTAATGTTCATACTCTGTAGAACTACTTCATGGAATTGTATTTCCCAGGAGCCATAACTTTCATCTAAGGGAAGCAGGCTTTTCTCAAACACTATCAGAGTTAGAGAAAGAAGGAAAGAAGAATAAATACGGTAAAAAATTTCAAGGATGATTTTCTAAAAATGAACTCAAAATAATTGATAAAAGTGAAGAGAAAAATTGAAAGATATATTGAAAGCAGTAACACACAAAGGAAATAAAAAGAACAGAATGATAGCAGCAAAGCCCACAGAAATTCTTAAAATATTTCAGAAAGATTTCAGAGAGCAAAAGGACAACTAAATGTACAACCTTATACCCTAGGACCCAGCAATTCCACTCCTAGATAGAGACCCAAGAGAACTGAAAACATGCCCACACAATTACCTGTATATGGTGTTCATGGCGGCATTATTCACTATAGCCCAAACCTAGAATTAACCCAAATGTCCATTAACGTATGAATGGACAAAATATGGTATATCCACACAACAGGATATTACTTGATGATAAATGGAATGAAATACTGATAGATACAACAACATAGATGAATCTTGAAAACATGCTGAGTGAAGAAACTAGTCACATATTTGTTGTACATTTTACATATTGTTTTTATATGAAATGTCCAGAATAGGCGAATCCATAGAGACAGAAAGTAGATTGGTAGAGTAGGACTAGGGGGAGGAGGAAATGAGGTGGGAAGGGACTGTTAATGGGCATAGGATTTCTTTTTGGGGTGATGAAAATGTTCTAAAACTAGATACCAGTGATGATTATTCAATTTTGCGAAAATACTAAAAACTGCTGAACTCTGTCTTTGAAAATATTATATTTTATGGTATGGGAATTATATCTCAATAAAGCTGCTATTAAAAAACACTACATTATTTCTCTTCAGTTTTTTGTAGGGTTCTCTATAGGGACGGACCCTAGCAGTATGCCTATGACATAGACAGGGAGAAGATAAAGAGGGAAAAGGGGCTTAGAAAAATAAAAAGAGACATTAGAAGGAGGTGGATATAGAAGAAACAGCAACAGAAGAGAAAGTTTCAGTCAAGCTTGTTAAACTGCAAGGAATAGAGACCCACTCCAGTTAACTCAACAAAATGGTTCATTGGTTGAGAAACACATAGGGAGACCTTGAAATGGCACAAATAGCACGAAAGCAAAGCTCGCAAGCAGCTCTGTCATTTTCCTCATGGACTGTATATTCTTTCTTATACGACGTTTCTACTTCTGTCTGTGTATCTGATCCATTTTTTTTTTCTAATATCTGACTTTCTCTGCTCACTCATAACTTCAGCCTGCATGTGACTTTGATTCACAATGTTCCCTCCAAACGTGACTCTATCTCATAGCATTCTCAGTACAGTATTTGCTCTCTGCTTAAGCGGGTAAATGATTCAGTCTGTTTCCTGATTCTCATTTCCTAAGAGAGAAGCCCAACTAGCTCAGTTCATGTTTGCAATTCAAAACCAAGATCACAGGCTACTGGTCAATTAGCCAGTCTAAAATGACCCTTGAATCATGGGCCTATTCCTGGAAAAATTAGCATGATCTGGGAGCAGAATAGGGGGGAGAGTCATCCGGTTCATGAAGGGCACAGTGGGTTGGAGGGAAGAGAGAAGGAAGAGAGAGTAAAGACTTGCCAAAGGACACTATAAATGGGCAGTGGAAAACATTTCTAGTACTATGGAAAGAGAGGAGGTGCATGGGAGGCTGGAGATGGGACTCTTGTCAATGGTCCCTCCCAAATGATAACTGTTCTGAAACGTAAAGTTCTCGCTCTGTCTACCACTCAGAGGAAGATGGTCATTACCCATGTTCATCCTTTGGTTTGGACCTCAACTCTGTATTTTGCTAGAAGATATTTCTAAAGACTATTTTTACGTCCATTTTCTGAAGTTCCGAAATCTTTCTGCAAACATTCAAATACTTGAAAGAAAACAATTAAAATGATCTTGAAATGGAATCCAAGCAACTAATGTCTAATATTTGCTATGGAAAATTTTTCTTCTATTTCTTACCTCACATATAATGGCCTGGACAACATAACTATCATATATAAAAACTATATAATTTGCAACTCTACTTCAGGGATATACCCCAAAGAATTCAAAGCAGGGTTCAAACAGATACACCAAATTTCATAGCAGCATCATTCATAATATCTAAAAGGTGGCAACAACCCAAATGTCCAGTGACAGATGAATATATCAACAAAATGTGGTACATGTAGACAGTGGATAAACCTTGAAACATTATGCTAAGTGAAATAAACTAGACACAAAAAGACAAACATTGTAGGATTCCATTTATATTAGGTATCTAGAAAGGCTAACTAATAGACAGAAAGTAGAATAGAGGTTACCAGGGGTGGGGGTATTGTAATCTGGTATCTTACTGCTATAACAAAATACCACACATTGGGTGGCTTATAAACATCAGAACCTTATTTATCACAGTTCTTGACACTGGAAGTCCAAGATCAAGGTGATAGCATGGTAGGGTGAGGGCCCTCTTCTCTTCTAGGTTGTAGACTTCTTATTGTAACTTCACATGGCAAAAGGGGATAAGGAGCTCTGTGAGGTCTTTTATAAGGGCAATAATTCCATTCACCAAGGCTCCATCCTCATGACTTAAGCACTTCCAAAAGACCCCACCTCCTAACACCATCACATTGGGCATTAGAATTTTAACATATGAATTTTGAGAGGGCACCAACATTCAGACTGTGGCATGGAGGGAAGAAGGGAATGGGAGTGTTCAATGGATTTAGAGTTTCTGTTTAGGATGATGAAAAGTTCTGGAGATGGATGGTAGTGATGGTTGTATAACACTGTAAATGTACTTAATGCTACTGAATGTACCTTTGAAAATAGTTAAAATGCTAAATTTATGTCGTGTATATTTTGCTATGAGAAAATATACAAGAACAACAACAAAAACTATACACTGCGTGGATGCTTCTTGCTGAAAATAATTCTGGTTTTCATTAAATCATTAGAAAGTGGTAGTTTCTATTAAATCTTCCTACACAGGTGCTGCCGTAGAACTAAGAGACATGGTACACCATTCCATCCCTACCTGTATTTGCTCTGCTGCATAGTAGACATGGGGTAAGGCTACACAGAGGCCTTTTTCACATACATACAGGAACCCATCTCGGTCTGGTCAAGAGATCAGGCCCTGCAAGGCATCTTGATAATTGCATTATTGCTAAAATATCTAAACTGTTGTATATAGTAACATGTTTCCTTTTGAGAAAGATATGTTGCTTGTTTAATCTTTTCTAGTTTTTGTTTTTACATATAATAATGTTTGGTTGGCTTATGTAAAATTGTTCAAGTTACAATGTTTTTAAAACGAGGAATCACGAGTATCAGGCAGAAGGCAGGGATTTTCTGCCCCACTTCCCCTTATTCTCTGCCACTATATTCCTTTGAAAGATGAGTTTTTCTTGTAATAAAAAATGAAATGTAACTCTCTTAGTCTTGCTTTTAAAGACAGTTTTTGGCTTATAACTAAAAGAGGCTGTTTATGGCCAAGAAATAGTACTAATTAGAAATTTTAAATGGAAGAAGGGTAGATGTTGAACCTTTTCTTAATAAGGTTCATCAAAGCCACCCTCCTCCATGTTGGGCCCAGGAACTTTTGTAGTTGCCTGTTGGGCTTTGCACCTTCTTTGAGAACTGGCAGATCAGCAAGGATCTCATGCTTTCAAAAGCAGTAGAGCTTTAACACTTTAAATTTGCTTTTAATATGAATTGTGGTTATATTTATTATCTTTGTGCATGCTCTTCTGGGGTGTGTGTGTGTGTGTGAATCTTTGAAGTGAAATAAAGTCCCAGTAATCCAACACCTTTTTCTTTTTCTTTCTCTCTAACTCACTCCTCTCGCTTCCCTCTTCTTTCCATCTTGCCTACAGCCAGATAACACTTTCCTGATGAGAAATTTTTAAAGTCGCCACACAGCCCTAGCAAATGAGAACTGTCATAGTTTTTGGATGAGAAAATCTACTGCAGCTCACACAGATCTAGGAATTGATAGTGGTTAATTGACAGTCGGAAGAACTTGGTCTCCTGGCAGAGTTAGAAAGTGGGTGAGCCCTGTGGGTTTCATTTGGGCAGAGATAAAACAGGTTTTTATTCAGTACTCATGGAGAGAGCATAATTAACCTTTTAGAAGTTTAAGGATGATCAAATTGTTATTCATTTTGCAAATGAGAAGAGAGAGTTTCCCTTCCTGCCAGCAAAATGCCAGTGCAGATTTCAAGGTCACGGGATGATCTCTTTGAGGCAAAGAAGGCAGTAAACACACACGCATGCACACATGCACGCACACACACCCCCACAGATCCACCACCCCAAACCCACAGATTGAGAAATGTCACCATGAAAACATACAGGAATGAAAAGGAACAAATGTTCTTTTTGATCAAGTCCCACAATAAAAATAGGAGCTAATGTTCACTGCACATTCACATGGGCCTATTGGATTATAATGGCACTACCCTTGTCAAAGGAAATAGAATATATGACTCCAGCTGGTAACTCCTATGCTCTGGTATGTTCTGGTGTTTTTGAGAGGATAGGGGGAGGGGCTTTTTGAGGTCGAGGTATGTTTTAAAGATGGTGTGCATAACATTACTACCACATGAGAACTCTGTGGTGTGAATAATAAACTCCAGTGCTTCAAAATTTTTTTTAAAAAGAATTTATCTAAGTCTATGCATGAAAGGAAGTGGTTTTCACTAAGCATCATGCTTTAAAGATGACTACGCTTGTTATGTGAATGACCTTATTTTGCAGCTATGTGCTTTGCCACATCACAAACAACACTTAATCCACTATTGCTTAGGAAAAGAACACTGCGGCATTCTCTTAAAAAAAACAACAACAAAACTTAAAATTGTGTGATAATTTCAAACATACAGGAAAATTGAAATAATAATACAAAGAACAAGTAATAGTACAAAGTATACCCTTCACCAGACTCACTAGTTTTTAACATATTGCCTCATTTGCTTTAATATTCGCTCCCCTCCTGTCTATATACAAACATATGTATACATATATATACAGATAGGTAGATAATTCTCTCTCTCTCTCTCTTTATATGTGTGTGTATTTACTCTGCTGCATAATGAACATGGGTTAAAGCCATGAATGTACATGTATATAATGACATAATCGATTTTTCTAAATCATTTAAGAATAAGTTGTAGACACGGTATCTCTTTACCCTGAAATAGTTTAGTGTGTATTTCCTAAGAAAAGGTATATTTACTCATATAACAATGGTACAATGATCAAAATGAGGAAGTTAAACAGTGATACAATACCGTAATCTAATCTACAGATCTTTGTTCAGATTTTACCAATGGTCACAATGACCTCCTTTATTGCTATAAAGGAGATCATTTCCCCTGGTTCAGAATCTAATTCATGATCTTACATTTCACTTAGTTTTTATAACTCTTATTCTCCTTTAATCTGGAATATGTCCTTAACCTTTCTTTGTCTTTCATGATATTATTTTGAAGAGTATAAGTGATTTGTTTTGTTGAATATCCCTCGGTTTGGGTTTATCTGATGTTTTGTTATAATTAGATTCAGGATATGTACGTGTATATGTGTATTTATTATTATTTGCAGAAATACAAGGTAAGCGATAAGTAGTATTGTGTCTTTTTCACATGATTTCATTCATCTCACTATCGGTGATGCTAAGTTGAGTAAGGTAGTGCCTGCCAGAGCTCTCCAGTGTTAAACTGCTATTTTCCCCTTTATAATTAATTAGTAAATTGTAGGGAGAGTCATCTTTTCTTTGTTGGCTTTGCTCTAAGAACAACAAGCTTCTGGAAGCTGTTCTCACATATTTTAAGAGAAGGCTACATGAGATTTCTTAAATTGTTTAGAAAACATGTTGACTACACATATTTGGATTTTATTTTTACTCACTCTGTGGTGTACATCTCTGCAGAATCAGTCGGTGCCCTTCCCCTTCTGCCACCTTATCCAAAACTAAAAGCTTATTATTTGTTGACAAAATAATCAGGAAACTACCCTCCCCTTCTACACCATTTTTGTGAGGGAAGGTGACAGGTATGCAAAGGAAATATTAAAAGGGAATAGGAATGAGAAGAATGGGGGGAACACAAGTGCTAAGAGCGTGATAATGATAGTTTACAAAGTTTTTTCCACATAAATTAGATGTGCACCAATTTCACTCAGCCACATACAGGTCCTAAGTCATTCATTTCTCTCTGCATCGTTACTCCGACTTCCTCCTATTGTTGTCCATTTCAATGGGAACAGTGGCATCTTCCTGCAGGAAACATGCTCAACTCAGCCAGCACAAAGTTTATTATAGGTTTCCTCAAATTGTTTAAGTCATATTCATTGTCGAAGGCATTCGAAAGAGTAAACATTATTATGGAGATGTCTGAAGGTGAAAAATGAAGTAAAGCCAGTTTCTACACGTTTGCTAAAGGAGAGCATGCCTGGGACGTGATTTATGTTGTCTATAGACCAAACCCAATGCTCAGGAGAAATACAACTCCTCCTGGCACTGAGACCTAAGAGAAGTTTCTCCAGCAAGTCCTCACAAAGACGACATTTGTAACGAAGTAAACAACGTCCTTGACGACATCCTTACAGGAAGGCAGCAAATGAGTTACAGGATTGTTTCTTATAAGGTCTCTAATGTGGCTGATTGCCTAATGCCACAGACCAGCGGATAAAAAGAAATCAGTCAGCTAGTGAAAGAGTTCTCTGTAGTCTGGTTTATTCCAAGGTTAACTTGTAGTGTTATCTAAAGCAGTACTTTCAAACGTCCTTTTTTTTTTTTTTTTATCTCCCTCAGCCATGTCCTCAGATCTGTCAGATGAGAATGATAAGACATTCTCATTGATTGCAGTGAGAGTTGGATGAGATAAACCCATGAGAATCATCCAATACAGAGCGAGCAATGTTGTAAGAAGAAATGAACAAATCCAGGTTACTATTATTATTTTTGTTTTTCAGGAAAAGAAAAAAGACTGAATAGATAATCAAGGTCCCAAATAAAGCATGTCTACAATAATTTAACTGGAAAATTTTAAGGAGTTTTACCATTCCATGACCCATGCCATTAGAAGTGTCATCTAGCAAATGTCCGGTTTTATGTAATTTATCTTTCTAGTAAACTAGGAAAAGAAGGTTATAAAATATGTCCCTACATAACTTAGTAAGTTCGCTATTTAGAGTTGTTAGCTATAACCCAGTTATGTTTCACCGTGGGTGCTAGAAAAGCGGGCTATTTCCAAAGTGTGGAATTCGAACCAGCAGCATCAGCACCATCTGGGAGCTTGTTAGAAATGCAAATCCTCAGCCCTATCCTGAATGTACTGAATCAGAAAGTCTGGGGGTGGGGCCCGGCAATCTGTGTTTTAACGAGCCCTGCAGATGATTCTGATTCTGGCTAAAGTTTGAGAATCACTGCTCCTGTGTTAAAATTAAATAACAGAGCTGATCATCTGTTAAGGTCTCTCCCAAGATATAAACAACAACAAATCCCATGTTCATATGGAAGGATGTTTACAAGCATCCAGTTTACAATCAAAGTGATATCAATTATTAAGCTATATTATAAAGGTCAAAATTAAGATAAAAGAGGATCAGACTATATCTGTCCCTAATTTACTCCAACAGAAAATATTGGATTTGGCCACTATCATACCTCCTGACTCTGCCTCTATTATAGTCTTAGCCTAAAACTGATTTCTATTCACAGAGTTAAAGGCTGTGGGACGATCGATAAAAGCTACAAATGATTCTGTGAAAATAGCCTTAGCGTATATTAAAGCAGCAGTACCCAAATGGCTCTCCTCTGTTTGCTGTACAAGACAAAGGATGCTGAGATGTTACAGGAGCAGAGAGGAGATAGAGTATGAGTTGTGCGTACTTCCCAACATTTGAGCTGTAACTGGACTCCTTCTGCTTCAGATTTCTGGTGGCCCCCGTACAATCAACACCACTTTTTAGAACTACACTGGTGTCTTTAACAGTATTTAGGCAAAAATAGGTTCTGAGCAGTAATGTTCAGACCCTACCCTGGGTGAACTAGGTTTATTTTTTTGTTTATAAGGTGCTCAGTCTTGACCTGCATACTCAGTCTGCTCAATACTGGAGGTGATACAGAATTCAGATTCCCAAGTAGAGTTAATGGAGGAAAATAAACACTTTCCCCCATGCGCAGTAAATATTTAAAAGGAAGAGAATGCTAATTAGGGAGAAAAAGAAAAGACAGAGAAAAGAGGTGAGGCGTATTCTTGACTTTCAAATGAATGGCCAAATGATTCGGTCATTCTGGGGAGAAATGACTTGGTTTCCCCACTACCCTGCCAACCTGAGTACCCCTCGGTCAGACTGCCTGGAGTCAGGAACAAGCGTGCAGATGGCAATGATGATGTATGGTCATATGTATGGGTGGCTCATCCAGAGAAGGCTTTAGAGACAGATCTTTAGTCATAATCTCATGCGATATGGGAAAAAGTGGGGAACTCTGTAAATATAATTGCTCTTCAGTTCAATAGTAAATTTTAGAAAAAACAGATTACGTTCACTTCTAAATTTGGCTCATTTGGTTAAATGTCATATCCGTTTCAAAGAGGAAGAATGAATGACTTGATCTCTTCAAACTTGTAGCAGGCTTTTAGGTTTTCCATTTTTTAAAAACTTATTTAGTTTTTACAATATGAAAATTATAGACAGGGTGACATTTAAACCTTTGCTTTTCATAGCATTTCACACTTACACCATTTTAAAAGACAGCTATTAACATTTACAAAAATCTTTCAGAAACCAAATGTTCTAACATGCAGAATTCCAATTATACTGTGTAAGAGGGTTATCAACCATTCTTCTACAAGAATACTTTGAAGTGTCTGGTATTAAACCAAGAGCTAAAATGTCAGTTGCACATAGACAATAAATTAGGGTTTATAAAATCTTGTAAGATTTATTTAATATTACAATTTTGACCTTTATGCTGTCCTCACCATAGCTTCCTTAAGTCAGTGTCTCTCGCTCGCGCGCACGCTCTCTCTCTTGCTCTCTCTCATCTCTGTAATCTTCCTTGACTGTTAAACTAAAGTTGCAAGTTATATGAAGTGATGACCCATTCATGCTCTGGGTGAATGTTTGCCAAGGCTCCCCAGGTCTCCCTGAATGGAGTAATGGCATCCTCCTGGGAGGCACTGCCCATTTCCCTACAGAGTGCACTAATGGGGTCATCAGCAGAACACCAACAGAATGCAGCCTGTCCCTGGAGCAGGAAGTCTACCTCTTTCAAGACTAAGACAAGCCTGAAGATGTAAGGACCCCTCTTAGATTTCTTAATTATTTTGTGAGAAAGATAAAAGGCGGTGGTATCCACTTATTATGCTTACAACTTGAGATGGATGCACTGAAATTTACAGAAGAGTCAGGGAATTTCCTTTGAAGAATAGGCTTCAGACCAGGTACATCCCTTTCACATTTCATGGGGGGGAATCTCGTAAACAAATCTTTCTCATTATTGGGCACTTTTCCCAGAAATGTGAGAAATGTGGAGGGGAAAGAGAAACTATTAGGACAGAAAAGTGAGTAGTCAGTCAAATCTTGGTCTTCTCTAGCTGTTGGCAATATTGAGGAATGCTCTCTCTCTTCCACGTATTGTAAAATAGCTAGGACTACTGTAGTTTTAGGAATGCTTTTTCCAACCTCTAAACAGATCTTAGTAATATCAGAAAGCACTTATAGAGCATTTCTACAGACCACACTTCATTCCAAGCACTTTACATATTCACTCCTCGTAAGGACTCTAGGATTTACAGAGATGTTTAAATGATTTGCTCAAGGTCACACAGCTAGGAGATGGTGCAGCCATAATTTGTACCGAGGTGGTCTAGCTCTAAAGCCCTTGCTTTATGATGACAAAAGTCTTTCTGAGAGCCACCCTATTCAGGTGGGTTAAGAAAACTACACCAGCCTGTTAATGCTCTTACATTTTTTACCAACAGTCTGCGAAGTTACAAATGACCTGAAATAAGGTTGTACACTTGAGCCTTTATAGAATTCATTTTGTCACCTGCTTTTGAAAGCAGCTTTGTGCTGCAGCCAAGAGCAACAAGCGAAATCTAATAGTGAGGAATTGCTTCAGTAAGTGGTTCTCTTCAGCCAACTGCCAAGTCAGAAGCCTGCGAACAACTTGCAGCTGATGCATTAATGACACTCATTTGTGGCAGATATGACTTTTTTCTATATTTTTGTTAAACAACATATTGTGACATATTGTGTGAGCACATTTCCGAATGTTAGCTTCTGAGATATATCTATGTAAAAAATAGATCAGTATTCATGAACCCGTAGAAGAATATCTTTGCACTGCTAGATTATAATTTAGGATTGTAGTACAAATCAAATTCCATCCCAATGTAATAGATTCAAAGATTTCTTTCTTTCAGTTGATGGCCTACTTATTTTAAGCAAAATTCCACATAACAAAATACTAATATAACCACAGAATTGGGTCATTTCCTTGGAGCCCACTGAAAGGAATTTGGCGGGCAGCCATGAGATGGGCACTGTAAACATTCATGCATTCATCCTGATTACGTTCTACTTAGAACTCTCTTAGAAAGCAGTGTTTTTAACCCCTTGTATACTTCTCCTGGATGGATCTTTTATGCACTTAGGATACTGAGAGACACATACTTTACATATGAATGAGCCAGCTTTGTGAAAAATAAGTATTTACCTGTTTCTAGTTCTTAAAAAGTACGTCTCCTTTTCTTTTTGGTAATTTCTGATAAAAAGGAAGCAATTGAGATTCTTTTTCTGCCACCTGACCTCGGGTTGCTTTTTTTGCAATAAAAAAAAAAAGTGCTGTTTTCAAGAGGAGGCCAAAAAATAGCTGGAAAAGAGAAGTGAGCTCAAATCGGAACTGTTAGGGTACTCTGGAAGGCAGAGGCTGCACCAGGCCTTTGTCAATGTATTTGTACTTAACTGTCAAAAACACTGGCCTTTGCACTGGGTGAATGGTGTCTTAAAGACAAATTGTATCATTTAGTAGAAATGTACCTCTAGTGCTAAACACTAATGTAGGAGAACAGAAATAACAGCTATTTCCATGCATTTGGAGCTTTGTTTCAAGAAGCCATTTACAGAGAAAGGAATAAGGGCTGTTAAAATTTTTAATGAAAAGATTAAATATGAGTCTTATACAGATATAAATATGAACACAAGTTAGAGGATTTACTCCATTGAAGAGAAAACTAGTGAGCTGCTTCAACCACTTCAAGGAAGATTTTTTTTTTTTTAAGGTTACATTTATAGATCGGAAATACTGAAATGAACATGCAAATGGAGTCAAAACTGACCTCTTCCAAGGTGAGGAAGAAAGTCAGCTGAACCTCACTAGGCAGAATTTATGTGTTTGTAGACAAGAATTATTTTGCATTGCTATCAGTTGTCTACAAATTAGAGTTGTAAAATAGCTCAAAGACAATGAAGCACTAGAATCAGATAACCCAGAATGCATAATCTAAATAATGTAAACAATCTAGGTATTTTCCACTGGAGCACAAATATTCTCTTACTTGACTAAAGTCCCTGTGGGAAACCAGAAAAGCATCAGAAACAGATCTATTTCTGTTTGCCTACCATCTGAGTAGTTACAAATCTCCTACTTCGGCTCATGACTGCATTACTTCTCACCTGTATAGGTGCAAAAGCTGTCTAGTCTCTCTTCTTCCAGACTCATCTTCCTCCAGTTCGTGCTACATGCTGCTGAGAGTTTGATCTTAGAGCACTTCTGTGAATGTCGCAATCCCCTTAAAAATTGGAAAAGGTTTCCTGCTGCCTGAAGATAATATTGAAAATTTCTGACCTGGTCCCCCAGGATTTTGCCCTATAACAGTCAGGGTTCTATATTGCAAGTTACACAAACCAATTCTGGTTGATTTAAGTAAAAGAAGAATTTCTTAAAAAGCATATTGGGCAGCTCCTGGGAGGGCTGGAGAACCAGGCTCAGAAGCTTATGCTACCATAATGAATTCTCAAAATCTTGCCGAGGAACTGGCTGGATGAGAACACCACTGCTGCCGCCACCAACCGCTAGAAGGGGCAGTTCTCACCAATGATATTATTGCCCTGGGCACTGTCTTCTGCTGCAGCCAACGCCCTACTGCTGTTCCAAGCACAAAATTCAGCAACTGTCTCAAGTGCCACCGTAGATCTTTTTTTCCGCCCCCCCTGCTTTTCACATTATAAGCTCTCTGTTCAAAAATCAAGGGATGGGTGAATCTGATTGGTGGAACTTAGGTCATATGCCCATGCCCCAGCGCAGGGAAAGTAGGGAAAGAGCAGTCCGCAGATTAGCTGTCTTTAACGGTAGGTGAGATCGGCCTCTTTCCATGACTCAAAAGTGGTGAATTCCATACAGGAAACCAGAAACTCCTCAAAAGAAAGAAGGGTGGTATAGACGCTGAGTAAGTGATAAATATTCACTATAGGCCCACTTCGTCTTCCCTCTCTCATGTCCTGCTACACTCCTATAATCCTACATTCCAACAAAACCCAGCAACAAATCGTCCTATCGCTGTCTCATTTAGCAAACAATTACTAATATTAGCTTCTCAGCACTGTGCCTGGTAATGAAAACAATCACATAACGGATACTTCAAGAAGATTACAGTATAGGCAGGGGCACGTACACGTAGGCAGCCAGCTACGATCCTGTGCTGCGAGATGGGTAAACTCCAGATGTTTTGGGAACGTCTATGAGGGGTACTTGTTCTGGAAGGAAGACATCATCACTTGGTTGTACTGGTGATTTTCCATCCCCATCTAGACCAGGTAACAATAGATAGTATGGCCGGTACCTTTGCACCTCTTCTGGTCATCCATGAAACCATGCTACTAACATTGCTCTATCCCATAGCACTCTTTAAGTCCTGCTGCCAACATGTTTACTGGGATCCTCAGCTACCTTCAGAATTTGCCAATAGCATTCTCTTATAGCAGGGGAGGAACTCAGCCCTATCCCTTTCTTGGAACTCTGTGGAGGTGTTTGTTTTCCTACTCATAATGCTCTCCACTACCTGTGCCTCTATTCTTCTCGGCTTGTTCACAGAGAAGTTGCTCATACTCATCAGCCTGATCCTCAAGCTGTGCTCAGGCAGCCTGATGAGTAGCATTAACCTGCCCCTGACCTCTAAAGCCCCTCGCGATGTTCCATCTTCCTGCTTGCCTTTTGGCATACTTTGGTATTTTTGCCTACCTCTGGTTTAGTGACTGACTTTCACTGATCCTAGTTAAGATAATGCTCTCTTCATCCTGAGAACTGCTGTGATTTTAACAAATTTTTAACATGATAAAAATAAGGCGGGGGGCGGGGGGATGTGGTATTTCAAGTTCTTGGAGCATGTTTTCAGAACACCTAAAGTATATATAGTGTCATGGGCCAGCCTGGCAGTTGGATGTAAGCCCAGAAATATTGGTTCCCAGCTGACAGCAATGTCTTACTGCATTTTTTCACCACTCCTGAACTTTGCTGCCAGTGAGTGATCCAAAAAGATGTCGATGGGCTGTTTAGACTGTAATATTGTGAAATTTGTGTTGTATGGCATGTAACATTGCCATCCTGCGTCAGATTTTTGTGTGTCTCTCTCTTCTATACTGTGGATGCCCAGAGGACAAGGCCTCTGTGTCATTTTGGTAAGACTCAAAATCTCTACCAAACTGCCTTGAACTCAGAGACAGATGTCTAAAACATGAATAATTGAATAAATGGTCTTCTTACTAATAAAGAAGTTGGCTGCCTACATTTCACAGGATGATTTGACCTACTTAACATTTTCAGTGTCTCCACAACCTGAAATTGGTCTGAATCATGTCCAAGGGCTAGAGTAGATGCCAGTTCTGGACCCTGGCCCAGGGGTTTGCTTGCTGATTGGCTTTTTAAGCAGGTGAAGAGTGAAATGTGCTGGTGATGAGCAAAGGGGTGGAAAAGAGCACATTACATTCTATTCTTTCTCCTCTTTTCTTTCATGAAACTAGTTGACCTCCAAGGAAATCAAAAAAAGGAAATGACTTTATAGCAGCTAGTCCTTGAAACAAATTCTTTTTGTATAGGTCTTTTTGAAGATATTGTTTCTCTACTTGCCAACCCTTTAAATATTAAATATTTAGTGTTTTTCACATATTCATACTCATAGAGCAAGCACGTTAGACATCATCGGATCTCTGCTTGAACTATGTTGGAGGTAGATGCCAAGTTCTGTTGATTCAGCCTTTGTGCTATTGACTTAAGCATCTTCCCCACCTCACTGCCTCCATCTCAGCTGAGCTTTATTAGATCTCATCTAGACCTGTAGTATTCTTCCAGCTGTTTACCCTGCCATTTACTCATTCAACCATTTATCGGATGCATAAGTTTAGGTGTCACTAAGTACATCTTGGGAGGCATAATGTTCTCTTTGTTCATATGCTCTGCTGCTCAAAAATACTTCTATAGTATCTACAATGTGAATGAAGCCACTTAGAGATGTTCAGGGCCCCCTTGGCACAACTATAATGGTAGCTGTGCTAGTCAGACTCTAAAATGGTCCCCAATGATCCCCACCTCCTGATATCCACACTCCTGTGTAATCCTACATACATTGTAGAAGGGTTGGTCTGTATGACAGATAGAATATGGTAGAAGTGATGGTAGTCATTTTCAAGATTAGGTTACAAAAGGCACAATAGCTTCTGTTCTGGTCTTTCTCTGTCTCTCATTATTCACTCTGGGGGAAGCCAGATGCCATGAAGAGGCCCACATGGAGGTGTACTGAGGCCTCTAGCTGATAGCCATGCAAGTATAAAAATGGAAACTCCTGCCCCAGACAAGCCTCAGGTGACTGCAATCCAGGTTCATAGATACCTTGAATGCAGCCTCACGAGAGACTCTGAACTTGAATCACCCAGGTAAGCTGCATCAGAATTCCTGAGCCATAGAAACTGTGAAATAATAATTTTTGGCCTGAAGCTTCTACATTGTGGTTAATTAGTTATACAACAAAAGATAACTAATATAATAGTCTTGATGCTTTTTCTCATAGCTTTTTTTCTCATCTCCCTTATATATTTTATATTTTAAGTTCCAGCCAAACTGATCTGGTCTTCTTTCCCGAAACAGGACCAAAGGACATAGAATTATATGTCCACATATTTTCCTTAAGATGCTCTTCCATCCAAACTACCCTTTCCTGCTCTCTCTACTTGCCAACATCCTCACCTTCATTAAGATCCAGCTCATGCTGCATCTCCTCCTTAATGCTTTTCTGATCACATCTACAAAATGGAGAGAACTCTCCTTCTAAGAACTCATAAAACTACTTCTGTTCCTCTCATGTCATTTAGCTCTTGGTGTCTCTTATGTGTCCATCTGAATGTTTTTCTTGCTGTGTGAATTGATTTGCACAGAATAGGAATATATAAACACCTGTCATAGGAGCAAATTACTCTTAGAAACCTGAAAAACAAACTCATTTGGCAAGCCACCTTCAGTTATTTTTACTTAAACAGTGTCTTCTAGCCCGTGCTGAACATGCGACACATGTGAGCCTCCACTAGCATGGCCACGTGGGCCTTTTCATCTATTTCAGATAGACAGGTCTTTAGGAGATGAAGTTTTCAAAGGCAACATTGTTTCCTGGACAACAGTGGTTTCCACTGTTCTTTGATTTCTATAGACACCCTAAATGAGCAGGAGTTCTTATAACCCCCACGTCTGATCATTTCTGCAGACATGCTTGGGAAACACGGAGTTTGGATACCGAGCTTTAGACCTATACTTCAAGTTTTTGAAAACCTAAATAAATAGTCCTCATACAGGCCCCTCTTTCATCAACTTCCTTAAATCATTTGTTAATAAGTAAGGTTTTAATGCCTGAAAATGAAAAGATACAAAGGAGCAAACAAATTTGCTTTGCTGCTGGCTCTACCATGGTGTTCTATGTGAAAACAACCACATCCAATTCTTTGTTCCCTTCGGTTGTAAAATTATGGTACTTTTTTATTTTCTGGCTCTGCAGGGAATGGAACTAGTGAAGCAAATGGGAAACGGGTTCAGGAAAAGGAAATTAAAAAAATATATAGGTGAATAAATACAAGTGAAGAGATTTCCTCTGTGTTTATACCAGACATCCGAGGCGCAAAGGGCAACATATAACAGGCCTGTTCTTTTGTGGGAAATTGAGTTATCCAGACTTTTAGAGACGTGAACATAAGATTACTATAGGGAATTTAAGGAATTAAGTTTGGGAGACAGGATGGAAAATGCGACTAGCAAGACTTCAATTAATATGTAAGGGAGAAAATGAGATTTTATGGTAGAAATTAAAATTTTTTCAAATTGGTATGTCACTTCATTGAACCAAGTACCTTAAACTTAAAAAATAAAGAGGCTTAAGAGAATGAGAAGATAAGCCAGAGACCGGGAGGAAATATTTGCAGAAAACATATTCAATAAAAGATGGTTATCCAATAAATACAAGAACTCTTAAAACTCAAACATAAGAAAGTGAACAACCCAACTTAAAAAATGGACAGACCAAAAAGACACCTCACCAACGAAGACATAGAGATGGCAAATGTGCAAATGAAAAAATACTCCGCATAATGTGTCATCAGGAAATTGCAAATTAAAACAACAATAGGATACCACTACACATCCGTTAATGACCAGGTCTCAGAACACTGACAACACCAAAAGCTGGAGTAGATATGGAGGAACAGGAACTCTCATTCATTGCTGGTAGGAAAGCAAAATAGTTCAGCCACTTCAGAAGACAGTGTCTTAGTCGGTTTGAGCTGCTATAACAAAGTGCCATATACAGGGTGACTTAATAAACAACAGAAATTTCTCACAGTTCTGGAGGTTAGAAGTCCAAAATTAGGATGCCAGCATGGTTAGTGTCTGGTGAGAATCCTTTTCTGGGCCGCAGACTGTCAACTTCTCATTGTATCCTCACATGGCAGAGAACAGAGGGGGAAGTAGGCTCTTTTTTATATGGTTCTTATCCGATTCATGAGGGTTCTACCCACATGGCCTCATCTAATCCTAATTACCTCCCAAGAGCCTTCCCAATACCATCACATTGGGGAATGGGATGAGAATACGGTTTTGATGTGTGAATTTTGGGAGGTCACAAACATTCAGGTCATAACAAAGAATCTGGCAGTTTCTTACAAAACTAGGCATACACTTACCACACAATCCAGTAATAGTATTGATGGGATTCAGGATATGCTGCCTCAAAATATGGCCCCTCGGCATACTGAATATTTCAAGCTGAAAGAATGTGAGAAATGGCATGTGCAGGAAGGACTTTTTGATCTTCCCCTGAAGCAGGCCATAACACCCCCATGTGAGAGGTGTCCCCCTATACCAGGAGGTAAGGAGCATTCTTATCTCTGAAGGTAGAGGGACAGAGAGAGGAATCTGAATGAACAGGACTTGCTAAATTTCCCCAGTTTACTACTCTTAGCTCATGTTCTTTGCCTTATACCTTTCCATGACTTCCCATTCTTCATCAAAACTAGCATAAGAAATGGTTTAACTAGTACTTTGGGGTGTGTATTTGCTTAGGAAGGATCCTGTGCCATATAAAACTCTATATTAAATAAATTCATATGCTTTTCTCCTGTTTATCTGTCCTAATACCTTTAATTTGGGAAGTCTGATGAGGAACCCCAAGAGGGTTGAGGAAAACATGTTCCTGTCCTACAGTGTTCCTTGATATTTACCCAAATGAATTGGAAATTTATGTCCATGCACGAACTTACACGCATTTATAGCAGTTTTGTTCAAAGTTGCCAAAGCTTAGAAGTAACCAAGAAATCCTTCAGTAGGTGAATGGATAAACTGTGGTACAGTCAGACAATGGAATATTACTCAGTGCTCACCAGAAATAAGCTATCAAGCCATGAAGAGACGTGGAAAAAACTTAAATGCATATCACTAACTGAAAGAAGCCCATCTAAAAAGGCTACACACTGTATAATTCTAACTAAAGGACATTCTGGTAAAGGCTAAACTAGGAGACAGTAAAAAGATCAGTGGTTGCTAGGGATTAGGGGTGACAGAGAGAGGAACAAGCAGGGCACAGAGGATTCTTAAGGCAATGAAACTATTCTGCATATTATAATGGTGGATACATGCCAATACTTTTGTCAAAACCGATATTGGGTATAAAACCAAGAAGAAAACATAATGTAAATGATAAACTTTGGTTGCTAATGATGTGTCAATGTATATTAATTGTAACAAATGTATCCTTCTGGTACAGAGTATCAATGTTGGGGGAGGTTTTTTGTGTGTGTGTTGGGGGTGGGGGCGGGTGGGAAACAGGGTGTATATGGGAACTCTCTGTATTTTCCACTCAATTTTTCTTTGAACCTAAAGTGCTCTGAAAAATAAAATCTGAATAAAAAAGAGACTGATAACTTACCAGAAAATTGCATAAAGAACTGAATTTATCATTAAGTTGAAATTATCTAAACTTTAAAAAATAAATTGTCTCTAAGATTTTTATTTAAATTTAGGATGTGATCTTGGGCATTGGGATATATTCTTATATGTTCTATAATTTTTTTACATGGCATGATTCTATGACAGTTATTTTTCAACAAGTTGAGTGACAATTAAATTTTTGAAAATACTCATGTTTTTAGTATATTTGTAAAATTCTACATTTTCAAAGCATTATTTGCATTATTAGATATTCTTTAATAGCTCGTGTAACACTTGACTATATATCCATAAAAAGGTCAATAAGAACAAAACGTTAACTTGTTAAAGGTGATTCCCCCTGTTGTGGGGATAAGGAGATTCTGATATTTTGTTTTATAGTTTCATATGGCTTAAATTTTTTTTAAAAAATGATGCATTACTTTTGTAATTTGTAAAACATGAATTACGAATATTAAAAATGTAAATGCTCTAATATTAATATGACGTTTTTTGAAGAGTCTTGTAGTGATCGAGTTTTCTTTTGGAATAGAATTTTCTTTCAGTGTGATGTCCCGGTATTGGTTTTATTTAATTAGTCATCTTTATTATGACATAATTAATGTTTTGGCAGTAAATTATCATTTCAATCTGATTTTTTCCTCTATCCTTGCACACCCACCCCAATCAAGGGAAGCATTTCAGTAAATGATGACTCCATTTTATGGATATTCGGGTCAAACTTTGGGGTCATCCTGGACTCCTCTTTCCTCTCACATCCAAAATCATGTCAGCTCCATCTTCGAAATCTCTCTCTCTCTTGCATCCCCAATCTACCACCTCCAAATCTACCTCAACTCATTTTACCATCTCTACTACCACTTTGATTCAAGTCAAAATTATTTTTTGCCCATTATTGAAGTAGCTTCTTAATTGGTCTGTTTCTTCTCTTGCCCACCTATAACTTATTCTTAACACAGCAGATGGCATAATCCTTTTAAACAGAAATCATATCCTGTCAGTTCTCTGTTCATTAAAAAATAATATATAAAGTCCTTATAATGGTCTACATATCATATAGGATTCTTAGTTCAGCTCACTAGATAGGCCTTCACCGGCCATCCTTTATAAAATAGTATCCCACCATGACCTCCCCTTATTGTCTAACTCATATTTTTCTTTATAGCACTAATCACCACCTGACATATTATTACTTCTACTGCAAGGTAAGCACCATGAGGGCAGGAATTTTATTGTATAGCTCACTATTTACAAAAATAAAACAGTTTTACTGATATAATTCATATATTACACAGTACACTCATTTACATTGCACAGTTCAATGGCTTTTTGTATATTCATGGAGCAACCATTACCATAATCAATTTTAAAGCATTGTCAAATATATGGTAGCTGAATGAAACTGGACTTTGGGTGGTAAACACACAATAGAATGTACAGATGTCAAGTTGTAATGTACACCTGAAAATTATATAATTGTATTAACCGATGTTACCCCAATAAACTTAATTTAAAAAATCATAAAACAAAATTAAAAAAATAAAACATTGTCATTGCTCCCAAGAGAAATTCTGCTCCTCCTAGCCATCGCTCCCCATTCTCCCTATCTCCTCCAGCCATAGGCAATCACTAATTTACTTCTGTCTCTATAGATTCACCTATTCTGGACATTTTATATAAATGGAATTATATAGTGCATGGGCCTTGCTGACTAGCTTCTTTCACTTAATGTAGTATTTTCGGGGTTCATCTATGTTATAGCATGTGTCAGTACTTCATTCTCTTTTTTTTTTCCCTCAAATAATATCCCAAGGTATGGATAAATCACACTTTATTTATTCGTTGATAGACATTTGGGTTGTTTGCACTTTTTGGCAATTATGAACAGTGCTGCTAGGAACATTTGTGTACAAGTTTTTGTGTAAACATTGTTTTAAATCTTACAGGTCCATATCAAGAAGTGAAGTTGGATCAAATGGCAACTACATACATAACCGTTTAAGAAAGAGCTAGACTCTTTTTCAAGTGGCTACATCTTTTTACATTCACAATAGCAGTGTATGAGAGTTCTGATTTCCTCTTGTACTCACCAAAATATATATTTTTAAATTCTTGCCATCCTAATATGTGTGAAATGGTATATTATTGTGGTTTTGATTTGCATTTCCCCAATGAATAATAATGTCAAGAATCTTTCCATGTGTTTACTGATCATTTGAATATCTTCTTTGGAGAAATATCTATTCAGATCATTTGCTCATTTTAATTGGGGTATTTGTCTTTTCATTAGTTGCAAGAGCTCTTTATATATTTTAGTATAAGTCCCTTATGAGAGATACGATTTGCAAATATCTTCTCCCATTCTGTGGATTGTCTTTGTATTTTCTTGATGGTGTCATTTGAAACACAAAAGTTTAATTTTGATATGTCCAGATTACCTATTTTTTAAATTATATCTTTAATCTATTTTAATTTCGGTATATAGTGTGAACGTGAAATAGGAGTCTTACTTTATTTTCTACATGTGGATGTTCAGTTGTCCCAGCAGTTTTTTGAAGAGACTATTCTTTCCCCATTGGATTATTTTGGCATGTTGTTGAAAATCAATTGACTATAATTACAAGGGTTTATTTCTGGATCTTAGTTCTATTCAGTTGATCTACGTGTCTTTTCTTATGCTAGGACCACACTGTCTTGATAACTACAGATTTGTAGTTAGGTTTCAACATTAACAAGTATGAGTCCTCTAACTTAGTTCTTTTTCAAGATTGTTTTGGCTATTCTAGGTCCTTTAAATTTCCATATGAATTTTATAATCAGCTTGTCAATTTCTGCAAAAAGTCATCTGGGATTTTGAGAGGATGTATAGCCCACTTTTAAAATTCCAGTTCTTAGTAGATGCTCAATAAATATTTGTTGAATAAATGATCTTATTTTATAGTGAGGGCATTAGTGTCTTCCATCTTCAGTTATTCAGATCTGAGAATTTTAGAATGGTTCTTGTTCCCCAGAATTTTACAGAAAACCAATAAAAATTTAGATTATGAAGATGGCAACACTGGAATGTACCACTAAAAACAAACCCTAGATCCAAACTCGCTATTTAGAGAATATTGCAGAGCTGTTATTTAAATGTCATCTTAGCGTGGTTAAGACCCAACAATTATTATAAATTTTTTCTTTGATTTAGGACATAAAGGAAAAAAAAATGATTAAAACTGAAAATCAGTAATATTACCAGTATAACCTGTCTGATGAAAATTTGGTTAAAATTTAATGAATCAACACTCATTTAACCCAGAATAGAGAGGATCTTAGACTATATTTTATTTAATGTGTTCTATAAGAAGAGGTTGCAGAACTGAGTGGTGTGAATGCCTTGACTACTACATATTGGTCAATTGGCTCCTCAATTAGTATCTCTTAAAAAGAAAAGCTCCTTATTCAGTATCCCTTAAGAAAGAGGATAAACTGTAATATTCCCTGGGTTTAAGTCCTAACTCTGTTGTTTATCAGTTCTATAGGTTTTGTGACCTAGTTCGTCCCCTTTAATAAAGGGATAAATGATAATACCCATTTCATAGAGTTGCTTGTATACTATATTTATAAAATGCCTAGAATAGTGCCTAACATTATATTTTTGCGTGAAATGATGTACCTAAAATTCTATAAAAACTGTTAAATAAGTGCAAGTCATGCATTACATAATATCCACTTTATCTAGCTTCCTCTATCTTTTGCATCATCTCCCCTCAGTCTCATCCAATTAGCAATTAATAATCGTGATTCTACCACTTCAACCCAGAACAATCCTAATTAGATTGTTATTGAAAAATCGCCAGATTAATGACATGTATTTATGCTGCAGAATATCCTCTATGTGGAAGAAAAATATGTAAAGAACCCAGACTTAAGTGGATTTCGGTTTGGTGCCATCTACTTTGGAAAAGAAAAAAAAAAAAAGCTCTTTGCTTCTGTTTCAATTTGTAGACTCAATGGTGGATCAGCTCATTTAATGAGCTATAGCTTAGAGCAAATACTCAGGGAACATCAAGTGCTAAAAGTTTGGAGGATTTGATTTTTTCTCAGTCCAGTAACCAAAAGCATTTGATCTTTTATTGACTGAATATGGTTGCTGTAAAAAGAAATGAAATGTCCTAAGTATTCAGGGTTGAATAACTACAAATGCTTTCTATTTCCACTGTTCAAACACCCTTAACTTTACACTGTGTATAATTATTTATTAGCATGTTCAGGCTTTAAAAAGAAAATATACTTTTTTTTTTTCTGACAGTATTAAATGGCTTATTTAAAATATATATATTTCAAAGGGATGAAATCTTATCAATGCTGTAGTTCTTCATATTAACAATTATTTTTCCAGATTAGGCTTCTGTTTTACCTAGGTAAAACAAGCAAAGTGAAAGTAACATACAGGGATGTTTCTTATGTGAAAGAGTACAGGATGTGGTTTTCTTCTAATTGTGATTTCCTTCGATAAACGTGCCATAACTAGATCCTAGAGGGTATGCAAAGTGCACCCAGGAGCAGCACACGGCCTGGTCTGGCAAACCTCCCCTGCATGCCCTGGAGACGTCCCACTGGGCTAGAATAACAGTTCCATTATTCAGCACAGCAAGTCTATCACCCTACTTATTAGCATAGCTTGAAGGTTAAACAACGGTGTCTCCTCCTACTTATTCATTATCAAATTACTTCACGATGTTTAGACTACTAGCACTGAATCAAGGCACCAAGTTATAAAGACACGACTTTCTGAGAAGTAAGACGTCATTAAAGAGAACGCTGCAAGAGGAAAGTTCTCTGGATAGGAATGGAGGAAATGTACTCTGCATTCAAGAAAATCAATTCCAACATAAGTTTTAAATATCTGAAAATTACTATGTTAGACATAAAGGTTACTTTTATAAAAAGAATTTATGATTCCTAGAAGTGTCATTTAAATATTGATATAATTAATGTCACACAGTTGATTGAAAATGTCACTGATGCTTGTAAATAATGAATTAATTGTAAGTGGAAAAATACATTTTATCACCAGGGCCTACAAGTAAAATGCATCTTTGCGTATGATAGTTTAGAAATATATAAGCAAACGAAAGTCTGTTCGTCAATGTTTAGTGGCAAGTTGGTCTCTTTTAAGTTTACATTTAAAAACCATTTAATATTTTTTTAAAAACATGTTTGTGAATGTTTCAAAGGAGGAAGGATATTCTTTGGGGTGAGTTTTGGTGTTTAGAACAAATTACTTTTTACCTTCAGTCACTGAAAAAAATTGATCGCCTTGGTTAATCTTGTACTAGAAAAATATCCACTGATTAGGCAACTTGGAAACATGCTTATATTTCTCAGTGATGGGGGTAGGTCTGCCAGGTCAATTTACACGTTAAGTCTGGAGGAAGAAAGTGTTTCTCTTGGATACGGATCTACTCAGCCATCTTTGACTACAGACTGCCTTCCTTTGCGCCTACATATCGTTTTCTTAGAGGAAGCAGCGATTGGGGTGGGTGTGTGAGAGCACCCTGCTTCCCAGGGCACATAGCTATAGCAGTACTCTTAAATAATGATGGTGGCACCCGAGCAAGCCTAGAATCTAAACAAATTCTGTTTGAAAGGCAAGTAGCTAATCATTTATCTAGTCTTGGTAGAAAATGGCTTATTTTACAAGATTTTTTTCAAAAGAGGATTTGAGGTTCATGTTGTAATGTGACACCTTCTCTATCCTCAAAGTGGAGTGAGGAGAGAAAATTTAATGTAGGAATCAGCTTTCTCCCTCATTCCTCACTAAAGGCGTGCTGAAAATTTGGAAGAGCTGAAGTCATCTTTCTGTGGGTATTTTCATTTTGCAGTTGGCTGTTAATGCTAAACTGTATTACATGAAGTCCACGACTTTAAGTTGTGTTAAATATAGAATAAATTCACCATTATTAGACCTACCAATTGTTTATACAGAAATAGACCTGTGATTTTTTCGTTTAGGCCCTTGATTTTTACAGCCTTCCAATCACCTACTTTCCCCAATTACACATTTTAAGCCAATTTCAAAATCAGAAGGACTGCAATCAATCCGTGAATTTAATAAGAGAATGATTTCTTTATATGCTTACTTTGCATTTCAAGTCTTCCAGAAAGGAAGCTCTAGCACTTTTGAAAATATCTTGGGACTTATGCAAATGTATGTAATGCATCTCAGGTTTATCTTTGGCATCTCTGCCATTTATTTAAAAGCTGCACAAAAACAGAATCCGTTCTGTCCCATGCAGCCCTTGCATCACGGTATGAATACACTATTGTGCTTCTGTTTCACACACAGGCGTAGTGGAGGCACAAATTTGATAGTTATACTTTCGTAACCTCCAGTTTACAGGTAAGCACTAGGCCTTTTTAGTGATGTCTAGGAAATCAGATTGGATGAATTTGGGAATACAGCTTCACAATGCGCATATAATCCTGGCTCTGCCGAACTGAGGAAAATCAATGAGGGGAAGCATTGATCTCCTTGCAGTGTGCAAACGCAGCTAGCTCAGAAACACTCTGCCTGGGATTTTGTTATTCAAGTCATTTCGTTGCACATGTTTTCAAACCAAACTTATCATGCAGTGGCTCTCTAGGTTCAGTTTAGCTCTAGTTACATTCATAAAAACCATGTCTTCTAGAAGGAAAAAGAACTCTGCATATCCACAGTTCAGCTTCTGTTTGCTCAAGGCTAAACGAAATAGCCTTCACTTCATGACATTTCACTATGTCACTGGGTAGAGAAAACTCCTTGCAGGAAGGTGAGAGTAAGAATCACCAGGAAAATATTATCTTCAGCTATGATGTATTTGATGTTCATCTGGACTGCTTGGCCAATTTGTTTTCCTTTTTTTTATTAAATAAGGGTGACCAAGAAATTACCTGGAAGGCCTACTATAGATATGCATGTGTGTACAGATACACGCACAAATGAAATGTATTATATAGCCACATGCAGTATATATAAAAATATATATTGCAATATTTCATACTTGTTAGTGAAAATATTTTTACAACATAGTGCCTCCCAAGTGCAGGAAATAAATCAAGCCTTTTAAAAGTGATTGCAGATGATTCATTTAGGGCTGTCATAATAGTGTTTTCTTTAATGAAAATTTATATCATTTTTCCTGGACTCAGTGGGATAAGTTTATACTGAAAGATGGAAGGGATTGGTATATCTAGTATTAAACACATCCAGTACTTGACAATAAACAGGAGCTTGACCCAATGAGGTATAGACTGATATCATTTGAATACACCTTTCCGATCTAAAATTTTTCATATTAAAATGATCATAGAAATTTAGAAACTGGCAGCATTTGGCAATGAGACATAGCACTTTCAGTTCAACCTTATGCTGACGTCACAGTAAAAACTACCAACAGCCCAATTCAGAGTCAGATAATGGATTTGTGTTTAAAGCAACTTGCAACTATGAACATCTGCAGTGAGAGAGAAATTAAGCCAGCAGCCCTAGTTTCTTTGAACATTCAAAAATGCAGACAGATGTAAGAAATATTAGTAGAAAAGAATGACCAGTGTAAAATCATCACGAAGGGAGAGCAACTGGAAGATTCATATACATATATAGATTTATATGAATATATAAATTTTTTACATGAATATAAAAAAAGACTCATGATAAACAAAGCATGGGTGCCATAAATTCGGAGTGAAGAGAAAATATCCTTTGTGGTATAGTCAAGATTATCACTGAGCTAGTATTAAAAAAATAGTTCAGGAGACAATCTTTACAATTTTAATGATCAAAAGAAAGGGCTCTCCTGGCTAGGGCTAGGGCTAGGGCATGGGGGAGGTTTAAAGTGGGTTTGAAGCGGGTTGGTCGGGGGGAATTGGGATGAGCCACAAGGACTGGGTCTCATCTCAGTGTTTTGGAGCATCAACTTCATAAACACTGTGAACTGTGGTCCACCATGGACTGTCAATCATGGACCGCAGACCACAGAGAAGAAGCCAGTCAAGGAATGCATGGCTCTGTGCTAATATTCTCCAGGATTGTAAGCATGGGAGAGAGGGTGACTATTGCCCTGGAAGTAAAAAGTGATGTTATAACATGATTTTCAATCTTATAACAATCTAACTTGGAACATCAAAGAAAACCTTAAGTACTGGATTAGTCAGAGTCCGATCAGGAGAGAGAAATAGCACAGTAATTTGAACTAGGAAAGTTAATATAAAGAATTATTAATCTAAGAGGGGATTAGAGTAATAAGGTATTGGCTAGTAGAAAATAACAAGAACTCTAAAGAAAGTAGAAAGATATAATAGCATAATTTTATATTTTGTGTGTGTGTGTGTGTGTACACACACATATAATCAGTACCCCTATGGCTGAAATAGAGAAACCAAGGAAGAGCCCCCCAGGACTGAGATCTAGATCTTGTTGGGAAGGGCATAGATACAGTTCACTAAATGGAAGAAAACAATGTAATTTGTTGGAAATTCGCCCTCTAGAATGCCAAGCAAAGCTGTTCGTGGGAACGTGTACCACGAGAAGTACTCTAGTACAAAACCACTTGAGGCAGGTGCTAGGAGAGTTTGCAAGGACCATGCACTGGAGAATCTATGAGCATTTCAGGAGTCCGGTGCTGGGAAAGCTGCCCACGCTTCAGGAAGTAGGCGCTGAGGGAGTAGTGTGTGCTGTAGGAGCTGGACCTGGAGAAGCTGGTCATGCTGCTTTGCCAGCTGGTGGAGAAAGCGCCCATGCTCAGGAGCTTGAGCAGCAAAGACATCTGAACAGAAAAGCAAATCTTTTTCCTTCCGCTATGTCTCGCCAGTGCCCTCTACTGACAAAGCTTAATATCATGCCTGTCAACAAAGGGGAAATATTTAATGGGCCCAGATCCATTTTTAAACGGCAGGAAAAAAGGAGGAATTTGGAGCTGAGAAGCAAAAAAATCAATAACTGGCAAAGCATACATTTAGTATCACCGTAATTCTTTAAGTCAAAAATTTGAACACATTGAGGATCTTTGTATAGTGAGATGATTCTTATATTGTGAGTTGGTTTTTGTTCTTCATTACATCTTCATAAGATGACTACTCAGAGTAACAATACACAAGGCAGCTGCATAGGCTGTATAAATCCCGACTTAATAAAGTCTAAATCAATCCTCCTGCATCATTTACATCATGTTCCAACCACAGACAGGGAAGAAATAGAGCATTATCAATGCTTTCTTTTTAAATTCTTGTATATTGCCAAGTTAAATATGCTGTTAAATACTGGAGCTCAAGCTAATTTTTTTCATTTCATAAAATTATTATTAAATGAGTGTTCTTCATCTCCTTTTTGTTAGCCTAAAAAGATGGTGTGTTAGTTCTCCAGGGCTGCCATAACAAAGTACCACAGATTTCCATCTTCAGTTCTAGAGGCTAGAATTTCAAGATCAAGGTGTCAGCAGGATTGGTTTCTTCTGAGGCTTTTCTCCTTGGCTTGTAGCTCGCTGTCATCTCCCTGTGTCTTCACATGGTCTTCTCTCTGTGTTTCTGTGTTCAAATTTCCTCTTCTTCTAAGGACATCAATCATATTTGGTTACCGCCCACTCTGATGTCCATACTTTAATTTATTCACCTCTTTAAAGACCCTATCTCCCAGTATGGTCACATTCGGAAGTCTTGGGGGTTAGGGTTTCAAGGTATGAATTTGAGAGGAGCACAATTCAGTGTATAACATGCGCTTAATGTGGTGGTAGTTAACTTCGGAATGCCTAGGTTCACACTCCAGAACAGACAGTTTGGTAGATCAGCTGTGTAATACTGGGCAATTTACCTACCCACCTTGAACCTCAGTTTCCTTATCTATTTTACAAGTTTATGTGAGAATTAAATAAAGTTATATAGGCAAAACATTTAGTTTCTGGAACATACTAAGAGCAATATATGTTCACTATTAGTAATGGTGATAGTATTTTCATCATCATTTATTTAATTTGAAATGCATAATGGCTACTTCCAAAGATGACATACCTTTGCTTATAATATAATGGGGAGGGTACATAATCAATAATTACCAAGTTAAATTTGTGCTTTCCTCAGGACCTTTGCACTTGCTGCTCTTTATGCCTGGACCTCTTCACTGCTGACTTCTTTCAGGCTCTGCCCAGATGATGCTCACTCAGAGAGGCCTTCCTTGGCCACTGTATGTTATGTAAATGCTCATTCTTGCTCTATCCTGTTGCCTTGTCCTCCTTTTTTTCATAGTCTTGAGCGCAATCTAAAATACTCATTTATTTTCCAATTTGTTTTCTGTCTCTTCTATGTAATGTAAACTATCTACTTATTGTTACATCTCAAGTTCTGTGTTGCATTGCTACATCTAAAGTTTAATTCATGCTTAAATGAATAAAATACAAAAAACTATGCAACATACTATGTTGAGGAAGTACAGGGTGAAGAAAAGATACAGCCACGTACTCGACAAAAATAGAAGATGTCAAAAAAGAGAAAGGAATATATTAAATATATTTTGGAATGCTTGTATTTTTATAATCCAGTTATACAATATTAATTGTTTATATTGCAGGGAAACCTTTTTATTTATTCCCAGGACACTAGCACCCACGTTATTACAACAATAAGTTAGTATCTTACAATGTTAACTTTTAAATCTATGAATGGAGAGCTAGAACTCTTTCAACAATCATTATAATTCAATGAAAATGGTATAAAAATGTGAGTACCTAATGAGCTCTCCTCCTTTCCTTCCCAACTCGCTCCAGTGCATTTGATCTGATCTTAAGGTTACCACAGACTTCAAAGAGGGTTAGGGTCAACTCTGCAGGACCCAGAAAAAGGAGAAGAAAAGACCCAGTAAACACAAAGGCCATCAAGTCTGAATACACATTTCTTTGACTGAGTCCACAATGCATGAATATTGCGACAATGATTAGTTTCAGCTTAGGATTGTTATGTCAGGACTGTGTGGTCAGGCAGGCCTTTTCAATGGTCTTATTTTATTTTGCTAGCACCGAACAGTTATGGACAAGTCAAATATATTTTGTATATGCACAAATGAGCATCTGTATAGTTTTTTTTTTTTTTTTGCAGGGAAATTTGAATGCAATTCTTGTTCAAAATTCTAAATTATCAGATGATTTGAATTAGGAAATATTAAAGTTTTGTAACTTTGCCTGCCGTGAGCCTCTTGTCCATTGTAGTTTTATTATCACTACTTTGAACACACTGATGAAAATTTAAGCCTGTACAAATTTGAGACCACAGTTGGCAGTGCTTTGGAAATAGAAACTGAGATAATCTGAGTTTGATAATATACTCAATGAAGACCTCTGACTTTTAAAAATTAACTTTAAAGTGAAGAAGGAAAATAAGAATTCTCTGCAATCAGCATGCCAGTCCTGGTACAACAAAGATGACAATCTAGCATGGATCAGTGTGGGACATGGGTCGGAATGGGACAGGGGACCCAGAGGGATTAGTGAACAACTAACACACAAGATTATTTTTCCTGTAAACAATAGTTGACTAAGGGTTTCACCATTTCGCAAGGGAAATATTGAACTTAACAATAAAACCACATAGTGTGGATTAAAATAAAGGTTGAGTCAACTACATTTAGTTTATTTCACATTATAGATTAAATCCTTAACAACTTCTCAGTTTCGCTGCCATTCAAAAGATGTTTATAAGGAAGAACTTTATAAGCATATCAAGGGGACTTTCCTTGACTGGGTGGGACTCAGGTGATTACTGTAATCATGATTCTGGTGTCTAGAAAGATAAGCTCAATTTATTAGTCCCTGAATAATCATCTTGGCAAAAAACAGTCTGTGCTGCTGGTTACTCAGAAAGAATAGAGATTATTATTATGGGTAGGGGAGTTGTAAAGCTAAAATGAGACTATTTTCTGTGCTTATATTACAGAATAATGTCTAAAAAAGTAAGATGCCATATACAAGCATTTCTGCAATTATGCAATACATGTGTTCCCAAAGAACTCCACGTTCTGCAAAATTATATACTGAAAGTAATAGGGCCCATTGGCTAAAAGAGTTGGGTCAGATTATTCAATTATGCAACTTTGTAACCAGAGCACCAAGAATATAATAATCTTAATAAAAATACTAATATAGTTAAAAAGATATTCTAAATTCTGAATAAATACCTTAGGAAACATAAGATTTTATCTTTTTTTTTTTTTTTAAAAAGGTGAAGGGTACTTGATGGAAAGGGGTATAACAAAGAGCCAAGGTTGCTAAGTTACAGAGATAAGGATGAAATATACAAAGGTTGAAGAAGAACCAAGCCCACCTACATGAAGTTCAGACTAAGCTGAGCCAAGAGGAAGAGGGAGCAGTGAATGGACATTATGCGAAGAACTGTGTTCCTCAGCGGTTTGCTTCATTCAGCTCCTGTTACTTGGTGACATAAAACATTAATATGAGGGAGGGTTAATTTTATGTATCAACTTGACTGGGCTAAAGAATGCCCAGATAGCTGGTAAAACATTATTTCTGGGTGTGTCTACGAGGGTGTTTCCAGGAGAGTACTATTTCACAACACTTTGATTAGACAGGCAAGTTCACAAGGGAAAAATGATCCAAAAGGCCCAAGGGTATTAATTTTGGCTCCTTTTCATAGGCAATGTAACTCTAAACAAGTCAACTTTTTTTTTTTTTTTTTTACAATAATCAGAGTGAGACCATTCATAAATTACATGAATTCTCATATTGGAAAAGTAAAATTTATGTGTAGGGAAAAATACAAATAAAATTTTTTCCTAATTCTATTTATAGTGAGAGAGAATGATTGCCCCTATCTCCTACCCCTACAACAATACACCACACCACACCCACACACACAGACACATACACACACAGTGATTAAAATACCCCAAGTGATTTCAAACAACTCACAGTGTATGGATTCAGTAAACAGTAATTAAAAGCAATGAATTTATTTCCTTTATTTCATCCTTTTAGTACATTCCAGACTCTGTTCTTAACCTTTCATTATTGCTCACTTAAATAAGAAAAATGACCTCACATTTCCTTTGTACAATGCACCATTTCTCAGCACATGTAAGGGGAAGTTGCCACACGAGGCTATTGTGTTTTCTTTTTTCACTGATCTTTCTCTCCAAAACCAAGCAACATGCACCCCAATTATTTTATCCACTGAGAAAAGTTTAAATCAGTGCCTTTATGCATAGGGCTACATGAGGCTTTTAGATCATTAGATGGAACTAAATGCATTATTGAAATGACCGAGTTTAGAGATACTGCCAGACTTTTACTACTATTATTTCTGTTAGCATCTGCTGTTTTTAAAAATAATACCAGGGCTTCTGGGAAAGTGTAGGTGACCCTTTGTAGACCTGAGTCAATGTCAAATACCTAGTTTTCTCTGGAGCTTCTTGTGTGGTCAACTATAATCGCTCTACCTAGACTCACAGGGCAGGCTTCCAGGTCCAAAATGTACACACTGTACAGTTTGACCCTTCAAGGTGCTATAAAAACATAAATACATTTCTTTGGAGGAAACTTTGCTCCAGCATGATTCCTTGGAACCATCCAATTTGATCTGTGATTCCTGCTGAGATATGCATTACATCATGGTCTATTTTCAGCTTGTTACATTAATCAAAACCTATCCCATTTATTAAACAGCTTCCTGCAGCTCAGGCATTTGAAATGCAGAATGCCAGCAAGCAACTGCCAAACACCATGAAGGAAAGAGGTGGACTGGATTTGAGTAACGTACAAATTGAATTTCAAGTGACTGAGCAGCCTCTTTATCTCTTGGTGACACGACCAGGGACTGTGGCAGTATTCTTAAGGAAATAAACCCAGAGCCATGGTTCAATCATGGGGTGGTTACCATAGCCCTGCCCAGCAGTCTTTCCGGAACTGCTGATGAGTGTGACCTTTGCAAAAATGCACAAAGCCTTGATTTCTGCACGGTTAACCTTTACAAGCCGGAGCCCCTCTGTGAAACCTACCCACAACAGAGGAAAGCTTCAGAATCAAAACAGACACGTACACATTTCATGAAAGAGCGACTACAAACACACACATGCACGTACATATTCTCAGAGGATGAAGACATTGAACCCATTTTCAATGATTCTTTCTACTGTGTGTTTTCAAGCATTCACAGTCCCCTTTCTTTGGAGCAGGAAAGTACCAGTACTCAGGGCAGTGTCAACCCCGTACTTAAATTCATTCACTCCATTTTGTAACTGCCTTGACTGAAATTGGTGGTGAGAATGGAAATTACATATGTTCAGGAATATGTTAATAGTCACTGAGACATTTGCTCACCATTAAATAATGACCAAGTGCACATGTTGAGGAATAAGAGTGGGAATTACATTGATAGTCTTGATTTCCACCATTGATCTAACCAGAAAAACCATTTTTATTTGATAGGGTTTCAAACGTGTTCTTTATTCCAAATGTATTGGATGTTTATTGTGAGGATAGGGAATGCACGGCATTATGCAGGTGACTATAGCAATATTCTTAACCTATTATAACAATGAATCAAACTTTCTGTGGCTCCTTTCTGCTTTTAATAGCATTTTGTTTTTTTTAAGCAAATCTAATTTTTCTCATTATTAATATATTGATACATATCACATTAATTGTTAAGGAAAAGGAAGTTACACTAGATTATGTAATCCTCTTTTAATATCTAGTTCTAGTAGTAGTTGTATTTTTTTATATTGTTCTTTTCCCTTGACTAAGTCCTTTACATATTATCTCATGTGATTTGCCTAGTAAGCCTATGAACTAATTACAATAGCGTAAATTATTATTATCGATGAGAAAACTAAAGAGGTTAAAGAGCATGTCAAAGGTCAACACGGCAAATCACTAGTAATCCTGGAATGTTAACCTCTCTTTTCTGTGATTTCTATGAACAATGAGGGATATGGCAATAAGGGGAAATGAGTGACTTCAAAGGACACTTTGATTCGTCTTTATAGAGTTTCAAACTTCAGTTTCCTGTTTACCATATTCACTTTAGAATCCTTGTCAAAGTGCAGGAAGCCCTGATCTGCAAACACCCACCTTAGAAATGATCCAGCCATCCAAACACCTGCCTTCTGGCTATCTTTTTACTGTCAACTGATCAACCGAAGGGAAATGGTGGGGAGGGGGTAGGGCAACTTCTAGAGACTCATTTTAGAAGTGAAAAAAAGTGGGAGGGAGGATATATTATGAAATAATAAAAAAAGAGCAGATGACCTCCAAAGTCATTCATTCATTTGCTCACCCTCCATGGCTGAGGCAGAACAATTGCCAAAGGAGAGAGTTAGTGAAATTCATAAACCTCTTTTAGGCACTAAACAAGCTGGGAATACAGATCCAAGATTTGTCTACAAACAACTTTAAGCAAAGACTGGATGTGAAGAATGTATGAGAAAAATACAAGGCAAATTAGAACACAGAGGTTAGAGGTTCATTTCTGGCTGAGTTAACCAGGGAAGGCTTTGTTTCTAACGGGGAGGTGAGGCTGTGAGAGATGAGCTGGACTCAGAAAGTCCCAGTTCTCAGGAGTCAGGCTAATGTGCTGTTACTTCCTGGATTCCAATTTTGGATCCAAAAGGTTTTTGTAGGGTGTTTTAGGATTCTAGTCAATTTTATAAAATGTTTAAAAAAATAAAATACAAAAAGCAATGGATATAGTGTAAGGTAAACGTATACTAGTATGTCTTAGGTCCTAGTATATGTCGGGTATACATTATCACTCATTTTTACAATTCCCCAAGGCAGATATTATAATTTTATAGATGAGGAAACTGAGGCTCAGAAACTGAGGCTCAGAAAGACTAAGTCACTTGCCTTTACTAATAAGTAGGAATGTAATGCAGTTTCCTTCAAGTGAGCAAAGTGCCAAATGAATGAATAATACTCATGCAAATCATAATGTGCATGAATAACCCAGCCCTACTGGTTATTTAGGGAAGTGTAGTGTGTTGAATCGTCCACAAAAAATATTTTGAGTTGGTGAGCTACTGTCAGTGTATTTGACCCCCTTTTAAGCTTTCATTAGTAACACAAATCTTTCCAAAATATGGTTTTTCTTCTATAAGACAATGTTCCTTTTATTTTGGCCAAGTATAGTTTCTCTCTCTCCTTACTGTTCAATATGAGTGGGTGAGGGGGGACCTGGAAGCATGCCCTGTGGGTCTATGAATAAGTTAAAGACAGGATTTAGCTTAAGTTAAACATAAAAATGAGGGGAAAGAGTACATATAAATGTAAAGGCTAGTCCTGCTTGAATGAGAGGTAGTCCGTCTAGGGAAAAATAAACAATTATAAAAAAAATTTTAAGCTGTCAACTCTGGCCTGTGTCTTCATAGGCACCTAAGACCTCCGTGTATTAACCATTCAGACTTTTGATTCCAAAAGATTACTTCTTAAAGGCTGACCCATTGCTTTGGCTGTGCTGCTTTAAATTTGGGTCTTGAAGAAATCAGTATGAGCAACTTTCTTTGAGCCTTCAAAGTAAAGCCAAATGCTTGGGCCTCAGCGGGAAAGGGACTTTAATTAATTCTGGACGACCTTTCCATTGAAAAGCAAAACACTGCCTGAGGCTTTTTAGAAAGGTTAGGTTGTACCTTTTCCATCCTATTGTTATTATGAAGCAGGTATTTGTGTTTCTCACACAAGTCTCTGCCTCCTGCACTCTTGTGGACGAGCACGCTCTTTAATAAAGGAAAAACAAAATAAAACAAACGTGCAAGCAAAAAAGCCCTGTTTGTAGCCAATTAACTCTGGATTCTAGCAAGAACTAAACCAGAGTATAAAATCTTCCATCACAATAAAATATAACTAAAGACCTCATCAATATTCGTTTAGGAAATGCTTCACACTGGATCATCTTTTTCTAATACTTAGGAATTATTCCATTATTTCTTGTTTCAGTGAAAATGTTACAAAAAAAAAAAATTAAGTGAAATGGGATTAGGTTTGCCATTTGTCATTTACTCAGAACAAAATTCTGGTCTGATATGTGAGCACTCACACCCAGAGCTTAATGCTTTTAGTAATTATAAGAATCATGTAAAGTACGTTGACTGGTGGGGGGAAAAAATCTTTATTAACTGCTCAGAAATAGTTAATTCTTCATTAGTCAGAGCACTGCACTAAAGGCTGCTGCCTGTGAACCATGGATTAGAGTTTATGATAGTAATAACCTCCCTGAAAAAACATTTGTTACTATACTTAATGACCAGATTTTAGTGCATTAACCTTCCCTGGGAGGTCAACTAACAAAATGGATGTTAACTGCTTGTAACAACCAATTCCTCTGAAATTAATATTTAGATGCCTTTGGTGTCAAAAACCTTCCTTCCATATCAGGGCATTAAAAACACTTCTAAATTATTAATAGCGGGCAGAATTCAAGGCCTGAAAGATTCCATTCCAATTCTCTTGATCCTCAGCCTCTTCCTATTTTCTCAAACAGAGTTCTCTTCTGCAGAAACAAGGAAGGCATTCAGGGAAATTAGGTCTCAAAAATGCATGTGGGTCAACAATGGACTGCAGTTTTGAAAAGGTCACTCTTTAAGTTCAACAGAAATAAACATAATAGGAGTGTGAGAGGCAATGCTGAGAGCCACTGGGAGCCTGACAGGGACAAACTCCCTGCCAGGCCTCGGGCTCAGGAGCCACAGTCCTCTTACCACCTGTCAGGAACTCCTTAACGACATTTTTGCATCCCTTTTGCAAATGACCTCCTGGCTTGCCTCTCCGGCCCCTCCCCCGCCTTCGAATTGGAAACAAACCACACTTATGTCAAAAGAACTTCTGAACTATTTCCTTCCCGAGCGATCCCAGAATATAAAACATGTTCTGAAAAGCTGCACCATTCCCTGGAGAAATTTTATGATTTGGTTACTGCTGCTTGCGCTGCTCCTTGGCTGGGGTAGCCTTGAATCTACGCCAAACAACGAAGCAATGCTATTCTTAGCCTTCCCATTCAATGGTGACAAAACAGTTCACGTTTCTATTTTCAGACTGTGCTCTTCTGGTACAATGGATATGCAGAAACGTAAACCTCAGTGCCAGCATGGCACCAGTAGGGCAAAGTAGGCATCTATTGCCAAAACATGCACAGTGGCATGAACATAAAAATGTTTTAATGGTGGTATTTGTAGGCAGAGGCAAAACGCAGATAGATAGCCAAAGCCCTGCCTGCCAAAACCTCTCCTGGTTGGTTTCAACAGAAGCTTAGCTACTGGAGTTGGTATAGCTCCCCTGGGATCTCAATGATGAAGCTGTATACTTAATAATTTTCCCCAAATCACAAGGATGCAGTAACATTCATGACTCAGCCATTTACATCAGCCTGTGTACAGGCACAAAATGATAAACCAATATCTTACAAAGTTGTGACTTGGCCGATAAGGGCGATGACATAAAATGCATGTATAGACACACCTCGTTTTATTTTGCTTTGCAGATATCGCATTTTTTACAAATTAAAGGTTTGTGACAACCCTGCTTTGAGCCCATCTATCCGTGCCATTTTTCCAACAGCATTTGCTCACTTCATGTCTGTGTCACATTTTGATAATTCTAGAAATATTTCAAATTTTCTCATTATTATTCTATTCGTTATGGGGATCTGTCATCAGTGATCTTTGATGTTACCGTTGTACTGTTTTGGGGCACCACAAACTGTACCCATATAAGATGGTGAACTTAATCAAAAAATGTTGAGTGTGTTCTGACGGTTCTATCAATCGGCTGTTCCCTCATCTCTCTCCCTCTCCTTGGGCCTCCCAATTCCATGACATACAACAATATTGAAATTGGCCAACTAATAACCCTACAAAGGCCGTTAAGTGTTCAAGTAAAAGGAAGACTTGCACTTTTCTCAGTTAAATCAAAAGCTAGAAGTGATTAAGCTTAGTGAGGAAGGCATGTCCAAAACTGAAATAGGCTGAGAACTAGGTCTCTTGCACCAATTGGCCAAGTTGTGAGTGCAAAGGAAAAGTTCTTGAAGGAAATTAAAAGTGCTACTCCAGTGAACACATGACCGATAGGAAAGCAGGACAACCTTATTGCCGAAATAAAAGAAGTTTCAGTGGTCTGGATAGAAGTTCAAATCCCCTACAACATTCCTTTAAGCCAAAACCTAATTCAGAGCAAGGCCCTAACTCTCTTAAATTCTACGAAGACTGAGGGATGTGAGGAAGCTGCAGAAGACAAGTTTGAAGCTAGCAAAGGTTGGTTCATGAAGTTTAAGGAAAGAAATTGTCTCCATAACATAAAAGTGGAAGGTGAAGCAGGCAGTGCTGATGTAGAAGCTGTAGCAAGTTATCCAGAAGATCTAGCTGAGATAATTAATGAAAGTAGCTACAATAAACAACAGATTTTCAATGTAGATAAAAGGGTCTTGGAAGAGGATGCCATCTAGAACTTTCATAGCTAGAGAGGAAAAGTCAACGCCTGTCTTCAAAGATTCAAAGGATAGGCTGACTCTCTCATCGAGGCCTAATGCAACTGGTGATTTTAAGTTGAAGCCAATGCTCATTTACCATTCTGAAGATTCTAGGGAAGTTCTTTAAAAATTATGCTAAATCTACTCTGCCTGTGCTCTAAATTAAAACAAATCCTGGATGACAGCGCATCCATTTACAACATGGTTTACTTAATATTTCAATCCTACTGTTGACATTTTACTACTCAGAAGAAAATGATTCCTTTCAAAATCTTACTACATCTGGTTACTCAAAATGTCTGATATAGATGTACAACTAGATTAATCTTGTTTTGTTTTTGTGACTGCTAACACAGCATCCATTATGCAGCTCATGGATCAAGGAATTATTTTGACTTTCGAGTCTTATTTTTGAAGAAGTACATTCCATATCTAGCTGCCATAGATAGTGATTATTCTGCTGGATCGGGGCAAAATAAATTGAAAACTGTTTAGAAAGAATTCACTATTCTCGATACCCTTAAGACTTTGTGATTCATCGGAAGAGGTCAGCATATCGATATTAACATATGTTTGGAAAAAGGTGATTCCAACCCTTATGGATGACTCTGAGGGGTTGAACATTTTAAGGGAGGAAGTAACTGCAGATGTGGTGGAAATAGCAAGAGGACCAGAATTAGAAGTGAAGCCTGAAGATGTAACTGAATTGCTGCAATCTCATCACAAAACTTTAACGAATGAGTTGCTTCTCATGGATGAGCAAAGAAAGTAGTTCCTGGAAAAGGAATCTACTTCTGGGGAAGACGATGTAAAGATTATTGAAATGACAACATAGTATTTAGAATATTACATAAACTTAGTTGATAAAGCAGCAGTGTAGTTTGAGTGGATTGACTCTAATATTGAAAGAATTTCTGCTGTGGGTAAAATGCTATCAAATAGCAGCATCACATGCTACAGAGAAATTTTTTCATGAGAGAATGAGTCAATCAATGAAGCAAAGATCACCGTTGTCTTATTTTAAGAAATTGCCACAGCCACCCCAACCTTCAGCAACCACTAACCTAATCAGTCAGCAGCCATCAACATTGAGGCAAGATGCTCCACCAACAAAAAGATTACAAACTGCTGAAGGCTCAGATGATGAATAGCATTTTTTAGCAATGAAGTATTTTTTAAATTAAGGACCATACATTGTTTGTGTGTTTGTCTATTAAGTATGCAATAGACTACAGTATAGTGTAAACATAACTTATATGCACTGGGAAACCAAAAATTTTGTGTGACTCACTTTATTGTGATATTTGCTTTACTGTAGTGATCTGGAACCAATCACACGATCTCTCTGAGGTATGCCTGTATAAAAGGGTCTCTTCTTCATATCATGGTCAGCCCAGCAGTGAAGTTTCCAGAGGAGTCAGGCAACTGTGGGCATTCCTCATCTTTTTTTTTTTTCCCGATTGAGGCATAATTAACATAGAACATTATATTAGTTTCATTAATTCTATATTTGTGTATATTGTGAAATGATTGCCACATTAAGTCTTGTTAAAAGCCACCCCCATGCATAGTTACAATTTTTTTCTAATGATGAGGACTTTTAAGATTTACTCTTAATAACTTTTGA
>NW_011888820.1:8189751-8216760 GCF_000151845.1 Pteropus vampyrus
CATTGATCTACGTGTCTGTTTTTATGCCAATACCATGTTTTAATTACTAAAGCTTTGTCAAATAGTTTTAAATCAGGAAGTGTGATACCTCCAGCTTTGTTCTTCTTTTTCAAGATTGCTTTGGCTATTTATAGTCTTCTGTAGTTCTGTACAAATTTTAGAATATTTTTCTACTTCTGTGGAAAATGCCATTGAAATTTTGATTGGGATTGCACTGAATCTATAGATTGCTTTGGGTAGTATGAACTGGGTATTTTCGATAATTTCTTTCTGATGGATCCTGTTGTAATATTGCAAACTTAGTATAGACAGGAGTCTATTGAAATTTTTGGCCTTTTTCCATTTGTAAATAAGATTTTCTATCTGACCATTCAGCTAAGACAAGTTGTGTATAATAACAATTTTAATTTAATAGCCAGATTCTTCATTGCTTTGCAAATACTTGCTAATTGAAATGTTGCTATGCTATTGCATATACATTATTCCTCCTTTCTATTGTGGCTGCTTTTCACTTTGATTGTATTATCTTAGGAAAGAATTATTCATAACCAGGAAAAAAGAAATTCTTTCTTTCCAACTGTGACATACTTTGCAGAGTTAATTGGTAAAATTTCAGATAATGGTATCTCTCTCTGTTGAGGTTTGGTGTTTTACTTTTGTATTTAAAAAACAAAAATAAAACAATTAGGCTTAGTTCATAAACTCAAGGAAAAAGACAGGATGATACCTTAGTTTTTCAAATCTCTTTTGCTAGAAATTTTAACAGAGGCATTTGGAAAAAGATCTCTTTCCAAATATAAAACTGAAATAGGAACTGTTGACATTCTCTGCACCCTCAAACCCCGTTCTTCCTTGGAAATATCAATTATAGGCTGCTGGGAGCCAGCTTTTAGATATAGTGTTTTCAATGGTAGAAATGATTAAAATACAGTTATTGCCTTGGCTTGCTTTATCTCTAAAGTGATAAGATTTTCTGAAAGCTCTTTAATTGTCATGTGAATCATTAACTTCATTATGTTTACAAAGAATATGTTATCTCCCCTGCTTCTTGGGAACTGTGGATCCTTCATCAGTGACCTGGAATGGTTGCTGAGTGTGATGTAGGTAATGTACCTGTGCAATTTATTAGTGCCAGCTAGAGTTTGAAATCAGCATGTTGATTGTAGTGTTGTTCACTTAATGAACTTCTATGCGCTACTTACTGAAAACGCTTTTATGGTTTCTGTTGGCTCCATATGGCATTCTGATGAGCTTACACTTCTTCTTAAGTGCTTCTATATCAGAAAACAAGAGCAAAGCTAAAACAAAGTGAGTCATCTGGTTTTGTCTTTGCTTTCACTGCATGAGATAATGTGGAGGTGTTAATTACAAGACTTCACTGAGTCTTGACTAATAACAGTGTGCAAACAAATGTATGTCAGGCTCAGCCACAGAAAAGCTTCTACTAATAAGGTAAAACTAGCAATTAGAGCTGACAATGAAGTAATACTTTCCTTGAATATTCATTAATGAAGTTCTTGTTTGGGAGAAGGGAGGCTTCTGATTGTCCATATGGAAACGTAGAATAAGAACCCTGGTCATTCCTTTTAAATGAATTAACCACCGGTTGGTGAGCCAGCAAACTGAATTAATTCCCTTTTGTACTAATGCACTGATCCTTTGCTTCAAAGGCAGAGCTTTGATGGCCCCTAAGATTCTTCAATCCGTGACCTTGGCATAATAGGGACAAATCAAATTCCCAGAAGGAGAAAAATGATAGTGACCATAGAACATCACTAACAGCATACACAGCATGTTTTATTTAAATTCTTCACTATAGCTCCTAGGGTTACAGGGAGAAAGAGTGTGATTAGCTCACCTAACCCAGTTGTGTCACTTAGTCTGATGTTTTCCTTTCCTTTTCCCATTCTCTTTTCTCTCCCTCCCTCTTTTTCTCTCTTTGGAAAGCAGTTCTGATCTGCTTCTTTAAGCACATGAGATCCTCTGCTTTCATGCCAAAAGGAAAAAAAAAAAAACACAAAACCCTCCCAGAAAAGAGCCCGCTCACTGGGCCTCAATGGCTCTTTCATACATTACACTGTTATTTCTGAAACACGATCACGAGTTATACTACCTGGATAATATACGCCTTTTAAGCATTCCTTAGTAAAGATGCCCAAATGAGAGACTTGATGAAAGCATTTCATTTAGGTGACCTTTAATAGCTCTGTATCTATTTAGGAAAATAAAAGGGGATGTATTTTTTTGGATTGGGAGAATACGGAATCTTCCATTGGAATAAACCCTCAAATGTCAAGCTTTTAGAATGGATCATGACCTGTGTAAAATAAAACAATCTTCTGTTTTGACTTTCTTGGCAACCCAAATCCTGATTTCGTGGAATTGGCTCTGTGCCCAGATTAAAAAAACCACAGTCCCAGCCATTTTAGCAGTTAGAAATGGCCATATAACACACATCTGGTCAATAGTATATAAGAGGAAGTTACTTAAAGCTACTTAAAACAGAATGGAAGCAGTAGAGAGGCACATGCTTTGCTCTTGTGTGTTCTTCTGTCTTAATTGGAACCAACTGGCCATTTTGCAGTAAACCCTAAGGAAAAAGTGAAGAGAATTAGAGAGCCATCAATGATGGTACTCTGGACTTTCCTTTGCATGAGGGACTCCTCCCTCCTCCTCCACATTTAAATTTAAGCCACTCATTTTCAGGTCTTTGATTTGCACAGCCAAATGTAATTCCTAACTGAAATAGCATATGGTATCAGAACTGGTGAGAGGCATAAAGAGGAGAGGATGCTTTAAGCAATAGAACCTAAAATGTCTAATATACTTACTGGAAGAGATGGGATAGTGAGGGCAGCATTATAGGTGGGTACAGCTAGTTGATCCATATTAAATGGAGCAAAACAGTTTTTAGACTCTAGGAAAGCAGTCTACTGACTCCTAAATAATTTAGAATGATGCAACAATGGCACATGCTGGACTCTTCTTGTTGCTTTTAGCAAAGCCTTAAGGGAGAGATGAACTAATTCAGGAGACACACAGTCTACAAAACAGATGTGGAAGAAAATACAGCACTGCTAAGGGAGGTGCTTTTGCCAAAGACCCACAATCTAAGTTGTTTGAGAAGTCCAAATATTGGAGCCTTTTACTCATTAGAATATTTGTTGGACTGCTCGAATAGAAACCCAAAATACAATGTAAAATGGAAATAGAAGCTAAATTCTCCTGGAAGAGTCTGAGCATAAGCTGGACAAGCCACATGGGATGTGATTCCACATTGTCTTTCTATCTTGCTGCTTCTGAATTTCTAAGATATTGTCCTTATTGCAGTGATCCAGGATGACTTTCAACCACATCAGCATTTTAGCAGTCAGGAAGGGGAAAAGAGGGAAGGATAGGGCACTCTCTTCCTTTTAAAGGCATAATCTTAATGGTTCACACATTATTTCTGCACATAATTTATTAGAATTCAGTTACATGGCCAACCCTAACTACGAGATCTTTAAATTTGGGCAGCCATGTGCTCAACTCAAAGCCACAGGTTCTATTACTACAGAAGGTGGGAAGAACTGAAACTACCTCCCTTGTATGGCTGAAAATGCAATTGCTCTACTCTAGGTGGAAACCATTATACGCTAAGGGGCATACCTTTGCTGTCCTCTTCTGTTCTCCTGAAAACCCAGCCTCGAAAAGATCTATATACCATTCTCAAATTCCTCATACTTTTCATTAATAATAATAATGGAAATCTAAAAAGATGGCAATACATTGTATTTGTGTTTTGCTCTTCCAGTAGCGCAAAGGGGGGCGGTGTTGGTATGTTCTTTGGTAATTCCGATCAGGAAAAACAAAACCTAAAAAATCTTTTGAAGAAATGTAGGAGGAGGAAATGTTTCAAGATATAGTTCTAATTAGCATCTGAAATTCCGTTCCTAGAGATTCTGTTGTACGGACTGAGCTGAGACTCATCCTGGGACATTTCATTTTGAGGAAACATCACATTTGTCAAACAGCATAACTGCCATTAAATGAATATAATTCATAGCTAATTGTTAAAAAGGAATAATTTACAGTAACTTGACTAGATTTTAACTGCAGAGGCACTCTATTAAATAGTGGAAAATATTTTTTAAAATCTACATTTTGGAGAAAAATATGGCAATATCTGTTTTTAAAATATCACATTGTAGGAGTCAATTGATTCAAATATTATGTGAACAAATATACTGCTACAAGGATGTTCATTAAAGCATTATTTACAATACCAAAATTTTGCAAGCAACTTAAATATTCATCAACAGGGGAATAGTTAAATATAGTATATCTATGCTAAAAACAAACCAACCAACCCTGTGCCACCTAGAAAAAGTCAGAAAGCATATACATATTGTATGTGTGTGAAAGTTTCTGGAAGCATATACAAGCAACTATTAATAATGTTTACAACTAGATGGTGGGTTGATAGTCCTGGTATAAGAAATAAGGACTCTTACCTTTTAGTTTATACCTATATTCATTGGATTATTTACCTTAAAACTTGCATTTTTGTTTTAAATAGGAAAAAAAGTTACTAAAACCTATAAAAATAATTTTGTTCCAATGTATATTGTCTTTAAACACTGTATAGAGTGCATAGCATAAGGAAGTATTGAAGGCATATCTAAATTGAATCCTACTTCCCTTTGCTTTACATTGATTAAGAGTCTAGTACAGGACAATACACGCATTTGTTTAGATAATATAAAACCTTATACTGATATATTTAATTTATACTCGCCCTTGGAAGCAAAGCCATTTCAAAGGAGCACCATCAGATCTCTTAGTAATATATTTAATACCTTACAAGTTATTTTCCTTTTTTCTAAATTTTACTTTCAGAGTTTCTAAACTTAGCTAAATTTCACCTAGTTGGCAGTTTTGGAAAACACTGAATTAAAACGAGAATTGCTTTCTCTTTCAAACTTAGTCTAATACTATTCCTTTCAATGGTGCAGCCTTGGCCAGAACCTGTCAGAGAAAAAAAATCATCAATAATTTCCTTCCTTATCTGCAAGATGAAGAGCAAGTTAAGGGATCTGATGCTCATTTTGGTAACCCAGAAATTTATTTAATTTTTTTTCCCCATTTTATCAAATGAAAAATGCTCAATCAACCAGGCTTCATATTTAAAATGGTAAGTACAACTGCTGCTAATTTTAAGGAAGTGTATGTTCCTTTTGTGGGAACATGTGGCTGAAGTGTGGAGCAGCATAAATTTGAATTTGACTGCTGTATAAAATCAAGAAGGCCTAACTTCTCTAGCCTCCGAGTGTCATAGGTCACAACAGAGAAGTGCTTATTTCTAGGAGCTTACATAATAACCATACTTATTATGGTACGAAACCAATTACTGAGCATCTACTATGTCCCAGACCCTCTGCCAGGAAAGGGAGATGATGTAAACTTTGCTCTCTGAGATTTTAAAATCTAGCTGGGGGGACAGGTCTTCTGCTATGAAAACCATAACAACAAAGTTTTATGTTGATATAATACCACAATTTTCATTTCTGTTCTTCAGAAATCGAGAGCCAGCTATGTTATATAAAGATCTTTCCATGTGAATGTGATACAATGATTTTGAAATCTAATTTGCAAACAGAGAAGGACAAGAATTGCTGAATAAAAATAGCACTAATCATTGATTAGGCATCTCCTATGGGTTCCGTGCTTTACAGAATTTCTCTCTAAATTTCATATAAATTCTGAAAAAATGGGTACTATTATTTACATTTTTCAGAGGAAGAAACTATGGCTGTACACAACTTAGTGATTGAATCAGGAATCAAAACTCCAGGCACAGGTTCTTTGAGCCCTCTGAGCTTTGAAATGAAGATGGGAAGGGGATGGGGAAAATCTTTAAATTCTTTTTTCCCGCCTGCAATACTTTAAAGAGAGAGACAGGACAAAAGAAGAATGAATGTTCTATATGCACAATTCTTTGCAGCCCTCTGACGAACTACCTCAAAAGCTAAGCTCCCATCAATCCTGGAGAGATAGGATCGGCAGAGCATAGTAGTGGAATGAAAGGTTTAAAAGAACAGCAGCTACCAAAGAACTTTTTAATGCACAGAATCCCCAAATCTGGGGCAAAGCCCTCCTGCTCATTTTATCTCACAAAAGGTAGACAGTGCTGCCTGTCAAGGTAATGCATTACTACACTATTTGGAAAAACTACAGTTCTAATTAGATGAGCAAATAAATGTTCATTTCAATTTATTAATATAGCTGTAGGCCTTGTTACAATTTATCTCTTGGTTCTGAGACCAATCTATCTCGAGCTGGGAATCATTGTGGTGAAGTAACGGGTTTTAATAATGGATACAGGCGGTGAATTATTCAGGCAGAAGGGAGAAAGGCTTGATGCCTTCACTCACTTCTTTAATTAACTGTGAGATGCTGACGAGTCTGGGCTGTCTTGAGGCTTTCTAAGTTTATCTCCATCAGGACTGGGAATTGTTCTTTAGCCATGGATATGTTGTGTTTAGGCTCCTCCTTATCCAAGAGAAAAAGTATCACCAGCTCTCTCATCAGCATTTTGTCTTCTTACAATTTGAATTCTATGTCTGCTTAAATATTATTTTCATGCAACTTCTTGAGCAATGAGCATCTTTCTTGATAAGATCTGTACCTTTGTTCTACTTCTGGATGAGAGTTTAGCACAAGAAAATCCAAAATAGTTCAATCATATTTAAGTTTGGGAACCACTCAAGAAACAAAACAAAATCCAGTTCTGGTCACTTCAGCCCATTTAGCTTGATTTAAAGCCATTGATTTTGGTGGCTTAGAAATAAATGAACTGCTAGGGAAGAATTTTTAGAGTCTCCATTTAAAGTAGCATCAAACAAAACTAACCTTTATCAAATGCAGGTTGCATTATGTGTGTGAAACACTGTATGTTCTTTATGGAGCTTGCAATGTGTCTGAATGGGTTCCTGTAAATAAAACTTCTCAGGGCATGGAACTAAGCAAATAACAGAACATGGCCATGTCCGGTGTGTTTTTCCCATTTGCCTAACACAGATTTTCTGAGTAGAAAAATGCTTCTAGCTGGTAGACTTTTCCCCAGTATAAATCAACGATTTTTCTGCGAACACATTAATAACATGCTTAGACAACCGATTGCCCTTATTTGGACAATTTATTTGGCTATTACCTGTTACTATGAAAGTTAAAAAAATGCATATAAACCGCTATACAGCAATTTATTTATGCTGTGACAAGAGTTCCTCTTTCAATTTTGTCAAATCAGAGAGAAAGTAAATGTCTGGGGGGAGGTCTGAGCTTACCACTTCTTGCTAGAAATTGAATCACAATTTCTATAAATCAAAAGTCATGTTAAAAGCTCAGAGAAGTAAACAATGATATATATGAATTAGCAGTCGATACAAATCAAAGTGGCTTTATGAAGGTATTGATGTTTTCAGCTCTTCTAAGGTTGAATACATTTAAGCGTTTATCCCCCAGGGTATTGTTGATCTAAATGAATATATTTGCTTTGAAACCAGACCATGGTTGTGGCTAGAGACACAACTATATACACTGACCCAAATGTGGTTCTTTCCCAAACTGAGTGACCCCAGCCGTGGCCAGATGCTCACAGTAAACTGAAACTAAATGAATGACACCCAGAGCAATGGCTCTTGCATAGAGAGAGGCTACATTTGTATTTGGTTTTCTTATATATTAATTTTTCAAAGTTTGGCATCTCTTGGAATCCAATGTTTATGTATTTTCTAAGGATTGGGCCCAGTAGCACTCATCTGGATGTGATACTGTTTTACTGCATCATGATTTAACTTAAACTAAGTGCCTGATTTCTTTATCTTCAAGTTGCATCAATATATCCTGTTACTGGATATTGACTAATTCAGTAGGTGCCATCAGCATATTTTGCTTATCTGAAAGGAAAGTTTATTTTTATATCAAAATGCCATATTCAAAAAACAACACAGGCATCCTGTTAGGATTTATCAGATTAGCTAAAGAATACAAAATATTAGATTATAATCAGACGACTATAGAAGAAAAATACACATGCAACTTCCACAAAATATCTGGCATCTTTTGATGTATTTAAAAAATAGGTCATCTATTTTGGCCTCTCTGCTGGTTGGAAAACTGTTCTTTACACAATGGATACACGTTGGAATGCCTCTTGCTTTTCTTAGACTATTAGAGCATCTAACTGTCTCCAAAATGAACAGCCTCAAACGATCTGACCAAGGACACTCACACAGAGACCAGCACTTAGAAAAAATACTGAGAAATGAAACAAACTGATAAGTGGGTAGAAGTCATTCATCTTTTAAAGCCCATAAAAAGAGAGAATTGTAAATTAAAATGTCTACAATAGGTTCAACACCCCTGGCTCAGCCCCTCCCCTCTCTTTGTCATGGAACAGCATTCAAGTGTGGGAATGTTTCTCTTAAACATGTGTAAATCACACATTTAGTCATGCTGTAGGCAGGGGCACTGTACCAGGGGGTCAGGGGGAGGGAGGCAAAGGATATTAAATAGTGGTCCAGCCGTTTGTTAATGAAACATTTACACAAGCAGTTTATGTGGTTGTAATAAAAGGGGGGGGGGCTCTTTCATCGCACCCTTTCATTACTTAGCACAGTCTTTAAGAGGATTAATGTGTATGTGGGGGGAAGAATGTGCTTATCAGTTGAGTCTCAGGATTGGTAATGCTGAGTTCTTAATAGATTGACGCTGGATTTAGGATTACTGCTGCGCAAATTCTTCCAGGCTTTCAATAGAATAGAAAGCAGTTTGTTTTCTCTCCTTCAAGGAGAAGAGCTATTGACTTCCTGATGAAATGACCTGAGACTCAGAGTTTATTCATACCACTCCCTTCTGCATCTGTGGCTTCGAACAGAGAGATCTATTTTATTTATTTATTTAGACTACTGGTGGCCAGTACATCAATATATGCATAAATTCCACTGTTACTGTGATTAAGAAGCAATTAACAGTGCAAATTTAACAGCAACCGATTTTTATGATGTTCATATTGAGCATCAAAATGATTACGAAGAAAAGGAAGCTACAGGAAGACAAATTTACTCTTTAGAAGCTGTGTGTTCTCTGCTGTTAAGGATGCCTAACAGCTCAGATAAACTACAATGTTGGAAGAACACTGAAGTAAATAAGTGGCCCTTTTATTTTTCTGGGAAGTTAGAGGCAGCTTTTGTTGGCGATCCTGTGAAAGAGTACAGTACCGATGGATCATGCTGCCTAGGTCCCGTGACTTCCCACTATTTTTAGCACAAGGAAGATGTTAGTTGTAACAGTGGACAATGGACTAATCAGCTATAATATAACCCACACTGTTTTTTACTTCACATTGCACTTATTATGTGCCTTGACTGTAAACAGCTCTTGCTCTGACAAAGATGGCAGTTTGCCATGGTGGGATTCAGCCTTCTCTAAAGCTCAGCAAACACTGAATAGAAACAAGCCTGAGGACTCTGAAAAAGCAATTGTTTGAGTATATGTCACTTAAAGCCTTAGACGAAATTATTTTTGTTACTTCCATCCAATCCTCCCTTCCTCCCTCTTCAATTAGCAAGCATTCACATCTGCCAGCTATCTGTGTATGAAAAATTATTTCTATTATGTCTCCACCCACATTTAAAGAATTAAGAAATCACATTGAATGATGACATCCCAGTACATTTTGTACCCATTGTGAAATATGTGGAACTTTATGTAATAATAAAAAGCTTAGTCATATAAGTAGATTGAAGCCACTTTAAAGCATGATAAAAGATGTTCTATTTATAATTATACCCGACACCAAAATGTTTATTGTTTTGTACCATCTCTACGTACCATTAGCGGATTCAGTTTGCTCCCAGAATAGAATTTGAGCAATTTACTATAAAGTAAACTATTGTTGGCTAGCCTCCCCACATTTTTATCATTCTATGATTTTCCAGCCATGTTGGCTTATTTGAAAGTTTTCTGAATTTTTATCACAGCAATGCATGATAAAAACAATAAAATAGTATAAGAGGGTTTATAAAGAAAAGCACCCCTTTCCTCGTACCCCTTTCCATGCCCAAGCCCACTTCCAGCAGCACCTTTTAACCTTTTTAGTTTTTAGTTCTTCTGGAAATTACCTTCTGAACTCTAAATAAATAATGGGCTCATAATGATTTTTCTTGATTCATTCATTGATTGATTCGACAAATAATTATTGCTTGCCTACTATTTGCTAGCATTGTTCTAAGACTGAGACAAAACAGTAAACAAAACAAAGACCCTGCCCTCGTGGAGCTTACATCCTACTGGGGCTGTGATGAGGGGACACAGGAAACAATATCAATGAACAATTCCTATAGCACATTAAAAAGGTGAAAACTGCTATTGAATAAAGGAAATGGGAAAAGCGGGCAAGGGGAATATGAAAATGGGAAGGTAGTCTGCACTTTAAAATAGGGTGGTTTTCAAAGAAGAGAGAAAAATAATCCCTACCTCACGAATATTACTGTGCCTCATCGCCTGGGGTCTAAAAGAGCTGGCAGAATCTGCAAACTTTTTAGTCTCTCTAAAGAGGATGATGTCCACCAGTATGTTGTGAGAAAGCAAGGAACGCAGGTGTCCAAGATTCAGTGTTACGCATCTCCACGTGTCTTGCAGCAATGACATCAGCATATTGCTCTGAAGAAATGGCGTACTATGAAAAATAAGGAAGAGGGCACGGAATACGCTAAGCTTCTGGTCAAAGGAATGAAAGGGGTCGAAGATAACACTGGAACAGATTGCCAAGAGATGTAGGCTGTCCTCTCTGAGAACTTTTACCTCTAGTCTGAGTCTAGTCAAAAAGATTTTCTAAGAATAACAAATAATATCAGACATTAAAAAGTTATCCTAAGAAAATAATGAGAAATGTGGACAGAGATTTATACATAAAGATATTTACCTTTAGCGTTTCGTTATATCAAAAACCAGAAACAACCTGTGTGCCCAAAGTTAGGAATGGGTTGCAGTAGTATGCCTCATTTGCAGTTTTGCTTTCTGTGGCTACAGTTACTTGTGGTCAACTGTGGCCCAAAATCAAATGGAAAATGCCAGAAACAAATAATTCATAAGTTTTGAATTGCACACTGTTTGGAGTATCATGATGAAATCTTGCATTGTCCCTTTCTGTCCTACCTGAGATGTGAATCATCTCCTTGCCCAGCATCTCCACACTGTAAATGCTCCCTGCCTGGTAGTCACTTAAGTAGCAATCTCAGTTATCAGATCAACTGTTTATGGTATCACAGTGCTGTGTTCAAGAAACCCTTATTTTAGGTAATAATGGACCCTAAACACAAGAATAGTGATGCCGGTCATTTGTATACACGAAAGAGAAGCTATGAAGTGATTCCTTTAAGTAAAAAGTGAGTATAGTGCAATAGGGTATTTTTAGAGAAAGACCACATTTACACAACTTTTATTACAGTATACTGTTATAATTATTCTATTTTATTATTAGTTATTGCTGTTAATCTATTACTGTACCTAATTTACAAATTAAACTTAATCATAGGAATGTATACATAGGAAAAAATGGTACATATAGAGTTCCAGGCATTCGCCAGAGTCTTGGAACTTATACTCTGTGAATAAGGGGGATTACTGTGTATAAACTACATTGTGTCTGCATGATAGGTTGGTGTACGGCCATTAAAATGAAAATGTGTGATGAGTCTTTAATGTCAAGAGATAACGCTTATAACATGTCAATTAAAAGTAAAAACAATTGCATATGCTGTATTAACTCAAAAATGTAAAGATCCATAAGAAGATGTGTAGAAGAAAATATGCCAAAAATATAAATATTGACTTATCTTGGGTGATTCTTTTTTTTACTTTCAAATTTTATAAAATAAACATCTTCAGAGTCCTCTCAAATAACAATCACTGAAAGCTTTCCTTATGCTTAGAGAAGCGGCTGAGTTATGAGCTTTGTGCGTGCCTATCGCATGTTCTCAGAGCTGCCACTCTCTAAGCATTTGCTGCATGGTGCTCTGTACCTGCCATGCAATTCTGACACTATCTGGAGTTAGGTAAGATTGCACAGATTGAGGACACAGTGCTCCACAAGCCTTCCCTCACATCAGACCCAGCTGCAAGCTCTGGGATTCCCAGGCCACCAGCACTTTTGACCTTCTGCCTACAGATTTGGGGGTTCCTACTACCTCCTCGGGTTCTATAACTTGCTAGAATGACTCAGAATTTGTGAAGTGTTATATTTAGGATCATTTATTACAGATAAAAATTGGGACCAGCCAAATAAAGAGACACAGAAGGTGAAGTCTGAGAGGGTCCCAAACAAAAATGATCACTGTCCTCAGGCTGCATCATCCTCCTGCCATATTGATATGTATCACTAACCTGGAAGCTCACTGGAGCTTCTGATGTCCAGAGTTTTTATTGGGGTTTTATTACATAGGGTCAATTGACTGAATCATTGGCCATGTGATTAAACTCTGCCTTGAGGCCCACCTTCTCTTTTCAGAGGTAAGAAAGTTGGACTTATGACACACATGATTCAAAGCCTCAACTCTCTTTTCACATAGGGTCTCTCCAGCATGGCAGCCCTCACTGTGAAATTCTCTAGGGGGTCACCAGGAGTCACCTCATTGGTATAAATTCAGGTATGGGCTGAGGGGCCCACCATAAATAACAAAGACCCTCTTTTCACAAGGGATATTCCCAAGGATTTAGAAGCCCCCTCCCAGGAACCAGGGACAAAAAACCAGCAAAATTCTTTGTTGTAGAATAGTATTTGTCTCGTCTCCAGCATGGAGGGACCAGTGCCTGGGACTGGCCCTAGCCCATATTTTTATTTCAGTAAATCTAGCAGTTTAGGAAACTTTGCCTAAGGTGTGTTAGTGAGTTTGAGCAATCTCTTATTGTCTGAGTTCCAACTTGACACTTCTTCTCATTACTCTGCCTTTCTACCACAGTCACATTTCTAGGAATTAGTAATGCACTGATACTTTGGTCCTTTTATAATTTAATCCAATGCTAACAGTAACACAACAGCAATAATCGTAAAATAGATTTTTTACTGGTTTTTTTTTTTTTTTTTGCTTTGGTGGTATCTATAAAAACACATTAGCTAATTTTGAATTAACTGGGATGTTAAAAGAAAATATATTAGCCTTGTGCAAGAAAAGGCAACAAATAGAAGTACAGGACTGGCAATTTCATGGCTGTGTTTATGAGCATCTGAGACTGTCGATATTAAGTAGGTTATAGAAGTAAGTGCTAATGTTTTCATTTTTGCTCTAAATCTAAAGATGGCCTGGGGATTGGATTCTAGAACACCGATATGATTAGTTGATTACATTTATGCTTACTTTTTTTATTCCAAAAGCTATTTGCTTCTGGTAGGTGATATAGTCAACACTGAAGATTGAATATTCAACCTAGTTCTTCAAATCTTTGATAATCTAATGCATGATTTACTAGATTAAAACTAGAACTACTGTCTAGAGATTTTTCTTTTCTTTTCTTTTTTACTTCACAGGACTATGTATTCATAATTAAGTCATTCAAATTAAGTCAACTTTTTCCTCAGGCAAAATATTTTTTATGTGAATATAAAGCCCAATTTTAAACGTTTTCTCCAAAGATGACAGCAAAAGTTCCCAACTATCACAATTCACTGGGTTTTACCTCTGGGCACACAAAGACGCCTCCCTGGCAGTCCAAGGGCTATCTCCCCGGGCCGTTGCATCATTTTCTCCAGGTCCTTAACTGGTCTGAACCCTTACTTTCTCTCTTCCTCTCTGTGCAGGCTTGACCCTCAGCTTGTGGAAGAAGCCAGGACTCTTAGACTAAACAGAGAGCCTTCCACATTTACTGCATTAGCATGGTATCCTGTTCTTGCCCGCGGCGGATAGTCTCCAGTGACTCCATTCACTGTAATTCCTAAGTATCCTTGAATACCCAGTACACATTTAAAATGTCCTATTAAAACTAAGGGTGTATGTTATTTGATGTAAAACTGGGGAGAATAACAATATGTTTGTGTGTAACAAGATGAACCAGCTAAGAAGGAAAAACTGATGATGCAAGATCAATGGAGATATGTGGAGGAGTGAGAGCCTTGAGCAGGGCCCGTGCCATGCTCAGCTCCAGTGGGGACCCTTACGTGTCTTCAGTGTGAAGAGTGTCCAGCGAGTACATCGTGAGGGCTTGTCTGTGCAGGAGGAAGGCAGAGGGACTGAAGAAATTAGCAGCCCACCGAAGTGGTCCAAAGGTTATTTTATACTGAAAAACATCTGAACGGACAGCAGCCATGAAATAGACTTTATCTACACAAGCAGAATCTCTTGATAATACAGCTGCCATTGACCCCCTTCTGAGAGTTTCCAGTTGGAAAGAAGATTGACTCTAAACACAGGGAAGTGAAAAGTCAGTTGCTACACTGCCCCTCTTCCAAAGTGGAGAAAGATCCAACCAGGAAGAAGATAGCTGGCCCATTTCCCTTAGCATTGAAAAGCCCAATAGAAGCTTCCAATCTTCCCATTGCATCCTCTTTTGTTATGTTGACATACAAACAAACATTTATCTCTAGCTATTCAGTGAGGTACTCATCACTGAGCACCTCACACTTACACCTGTAAAATAAACCTTGTCTTCTCTCCAGTTAATCTGTCTATTAGTTACTAGTCAGGCCTTTTACTATTTGGATCTAAGTTGGTAGAAGAAAACTTTTTCCTCCCATCAGGACCCTGGGTACAGGTGGAGACTTGGTCTTGGTTAGAAGCATGCACCTTTCAGCCGTAGTACAGGAGGGAAGGCAGAGAGATTTGAATATATTCCACTGCTCTCTCATTCTCAAGCTTACCAGAAGGGCCACCTACTCTCACTGACTCATGTCCTCATCTCCATTCACCACTCTACCTACTCCAGCATGGCTGCCAGGGTTGACACACACCCACTCAATCATTCATTTATTGAATGCTTCTGTAATCCTATTATATGATCTAGGATCTGGGGATACAAAATTCAAAAATCCCAGCCTCAAGGAGCTAACTTTCTAGTGATGGAAAACAGATAACAAACAAATAAACTGCACAGTACATTCAATAGTAATAAGTACGATGGACAAAAGACAAACTAACACTAAAAGAGCAGGAAAGGATGTCAAGGAGTGTTGACTGCCTCAGAAGGAGTCATTTGGATAAAGATCTGAGGAGGTAAGGAGCAAATCCTATTAATACTGTGGGAAGTCTGTTCTAGGAAGTGGAAATAGATAAGGAGCAGGAATGTGAAAGGCGTCTTCAAGGAACAGGCAAAGAGATGAGAAGAAAGTGAGCAAGGGGCGGAGTCATAATAGCAGATAAAACCAAGGAGGCTATATGCGGCCAGATTGTGTGGGAGCTTGTAATCATTGCCAGTATTTTGGCTTTACTCAGAGTGAAATGAAAACCTATTGGAGGAATCTGAGCAGTAAATTAAACATATGGTCCAACAATTACACTTTTAGGTACATAACCAAGAAAAATAAAAACATATCTCTAAACAAAATATGAATATTCATAGCATCATTATTCATAAAAGCCAGAAGGTGGAAACAACCGAACTGTCCATCAACTGAGAATGAGTAAATAAATTGTGGTATATCCATACAAATAAATATTATTCAGTCATAAAAAGGAATGGAGTACTGATATATTTTACAAAATGGGCAAACCCTGAAAACGTTATGTTATACAAAAGAATCTAGTCACAAAAGACCACATAGCATATGATTCCATTTATATGAAAAGTCCAGAATAGACAACTTTATAGAGACAGAAAATAAATTAGTGGTTGCCAAGGACTAAAAAGAAAAGGAAATGAGAGTGACTATTAATTCTTTTGGGGGTGACTAAATGTTCTAAAATTAACTGTGGTGATGGTTGCACAACTATGTGAATATACTAAAAACTATTGAGTTGTACACTGTAGACAGATGAATTATATAGCTTGTGAAGTAAATCTCGATAAAACTATTAATAAAAATAAGAAGAAACAATGGAGCTTGGCATAGGGAGGTGGTAAGATGTGGTCAGAGGTTGGAATACTTTGAAGTAGAGCTAATAGAATTTGTTGAAGACTAGGTGAGGTTAATGAGAAAAAACAACGAGTCAAGGATAATGCCAGATATTTTTTGGCCTGAGCAACTTAAAAGGTGGAGTTGACACTAAGTGAGATGAGGAAGACTGCTGGAGGAACAAGTTTAGGTAAAAAAAAAAAAAAAAAAAAAAAAAAAAGTCAGGAACTCTCAACATATTAAGTGTGGAGGCCTAGTAATATTCAATATGCAATTGGAGATAGGAGTCAGGTTCAGGAAAGAGCTGGAAGAGTTTTACATTTGGGAGTCATCAACATATTATAGGTATTTAATTAGTTAAAGTCACTGATGATCTCCTGGTAGCCAAATTTTCACCTTACTTGACCTTAATAGACACCATTAACTACTGTATTTATCTTAAATTGTTCCTTCTCTTACTTTGAGTAGGAAAATTTTGCTGTTTTCCTCCTTCATTTCTGATCTCTCCCAATCTATATTATTTGCAGGCTTATCTTCTAGCTAATTTTTAATTCAGAGTTCTTCAAAGTTTGTTTCTGTATCTTTTTTCCTTATTTTACTATATACTCCATAATTTCAATTATCTCCTATACATAAATTCACAAGTGAGCTTCAGATCCTTTACATAACCATTACATTTTTATCAAAAGCATTTCAAATTCAATCTGTACAAGATTGAACTTATCTTTTCCTCTACTCCACCCCTTCCCCCCAACTTGCTCCTCTTCCAGCATCCCTTATTTCAATAAATGCTATTTATTTATGCAAACCACAAGCCAGAAGCCATTCTTGGTATCTCCCTCCCAGGGATATCTAATCCATCACCAAATTCTGAGAATTTTATCTCCCAATATGTCCTCTAAGTATCTCTACTTACATTTTTACTGGTGAGCAATACAAATATATTTTCATTGGTTCTCCTGGAATTGAATTGCTTTTTGACATGTAAAATATAAACACACAGTAATATGTGCTACAATATTCAATGGACAGAGTTTATCGAAGAAACTACTCTCACCTAGCATTGAGCAAGACTCTCGCTGGGCTAAATAATTATGATGATAAAATAGATGTAAATGAAAGATTTATTCAAAAAGGCCATCTGCATCCTTTACTTTGAAGATGTAACAGTCTGAATGAGGCTATCCAAGACTAGAAATGATGTGAAATGCAAGAGATCAGCATGTGGATTCTTGGTCTAAGTATAAATTACTGATAGAAGACAAATGATGCTGCTTGAAATTGTGACTTGAAAAGCAAGTAAACCATGAATCATCCCCGTGTGTAAGCTTGTAATCAGAACAATGGAGAACTGATATGTGAATAGTTGTCATTTACTCAGTTGTTGAGTAAATTCATGGGCCAATTCATGGCTATGCATTAGCTTAAATGTTGTCACATAAACACAATTCATGTTATCTGGAACAGTAGACACTTCTGTTTCCATTCTAATTAATTATTATTATTTTTTACTAGATGTTTAGAAAAAAAGATATGCTATATTAGCTATAGCTAGGACAGAACATTGTGCTTCGTTGTAGAAAATACACCATATTAACAGTGGTAGGACCGTGTGCTTAAAATGTACAAAATATACTCTCCATCTTTGAAAAATAATTAAAAACTCTTGTGAGTTAGGTATTATCATTGTCTTATATTCACGAACAAAATGATTTGCTTGTGGATATATCCAGGTACGATATTGTAGGGAGCCAAGACACAAACCCAAGCCTTCACCTTCAAACTTCAGATTCTACATGTTCACAATTTCACAATTCAAATGTTAAGTATGGCAAAAATAAGCAGTTGCTCTATTTAATAATAATGATAATGATGTAATAAAATAACAAGAATCTATTGATTTATCTCTATTAGAATGTAAGGGCTATGAAGATAGATCAGTTGTACCTCATTTTATTAGACTTTGCTTTATTGTGGTTCACAGATGTTGTGTTTCTTACAAATTGAAGGCCAGACCCTCCACCAGCAAAAAGACTATGACTGGCTTTACTGTGATACTTTATTATGGGGGTCTGGAACCCAATCCACAATATCTCTGAGGTATGACTGGATTTTATTTTGTTCACTGCTGTGTCTCCAGTGCCTAGAATAGTGCCTGGCACATTATGAGTCCTAAATTAAAACTTCTTTATAGATCAAAGAATAATACATTATATTTTCAAAGGCATTTCACAAATAGTTTCATTGATTAGCAACTTCCAAGTTTTCTGACTCTGACTCCAATATTTTATTACTCCTCATTGTTTAAAATTAAAGTTAAAAGACTACTTAAAAAAATTAGTGCTGAGAGATTAAAAATAGAATATATTAGTTCATCAAGACCAGTCCCATAAAAGGAATCCAGCTGATCTTACCTCAAGGATGATAAGTATTGACTTGAATAGGTGGCTTTCCTATGGGTGGAAGGTATTGAAAGGCATGTAGAGAGATTCATCATTGAGGAGCACACACATCTGTCAAAATTAAAACAAAAAAAACCAAAAAATAACTACATTAAAATTACGACATGTGGGAGAAGATTGGCTTTCCTTTTTAAGGGAAGATAGTATTCAAAGTCATCTTCTTTACTATTATCCTGGTCTTTTACATTTAATATGGAGAATTAAAAAGTGATTGAGTTTAAAAGTTAGCAAGTATTTTGTTGTGAGATAGAAAGGTAACAAGGCCTTGAGCTCTGAGGAGCCTCATGTCAAGTGGTCCAATGTTTTTGAGGGAAGGAGATGCTGAGTAAGCAGGATACAGCTATGTTTCACTTTCTTCAATGAAGAATTGGGGAACAGATTCCGCTGCCAAAACAAGTTTGAAAACCACTTCTGTTTAAACTATAATGCCATTAACTTTATATTATTTAGGACAGACTTATTTATTTCTCACTCTCTATCTTGAAGCAATATCCAATCAAAGTTACTGTAAGGTATTTTTAATGTAAGGGTTGCTTGTCTGGCTATCTCAGCTAACTGGAGCTTTGTTTAGAAGTAGGAAGGAAAAGGAAGGCTCGCAATTCGCATAGGCCTCACTAATATCACAATACGATTCTAAATTCAAGGTGTTTACTCACAAGCAAGTCCTTCATCAGGTCCTGCTACCCAGAACCTAACAGTCTCAGCTTTCTGATTCCCAGTCTTTAACAGCAGCATAACATTGGCCCAAGGGTGGAAGGGAGGCACAAGGAGCTACTAGAAGTTCTACTGGAAGCGAAACGTAGCAAGGGAGAGGTTAATTCAAAGGACAGAGGTCCTTCTCAACAGCCCCTCTTCAGATTTCATATAGGAGGCACCTGTGCATTGTAATGAACTCTTAGGCTAGTTAACTTTATAAGCCTCAGCTGACTCACAGGACCAGCTAGACAAGCCAGTGATATTTGTAACAATGACAAAAGCATTTTAAAATATTAAAAACACTTTTGTAAATTATTATCATTATCTCACATTTACAAAGGAGAGATTAAGTTATGTTTAAAAGATTAAACTGTTCAGTATCACTCTTTAAGAAAACAGGGACTTTTTGGTACAATTTAAAAGAAATATTGGAAAAACCTTGGTAGGTTAAGGAAAAAAACCTCATTTACCTGGAAAAAATTTCGCTATTTGTAAGATTAAAGCCCTAAGTGATATACAGCAAAGGAAGTGTTACTTTACTTAGATGTAACCACATGTTTAATTACAGGAAGACACATTTGTGGAAAATCAATAAAATGTCCATAGATAGTTTTATTTAACAAAGCATTGATGATAGTATGGTAGGTTTCTGTAATCTTTTCCTTGAAATCTAAATTCTTTGAACAAATGCTTTTAAAATTAGTTTTAAATTCAGCATTTTGTAAATAAATATGTTATTAAAAAGTGCATTCTTACCAGAAAAGAAATAGTATTGTGTATATTTGGCAGAGGAATATATTTAGAAAGTGCCTTTAAAAACTGAACAAATAGTGCTCGGGCTTTTCAATCACCTAATATGTCAAAGTATTTTATTGTTATTAATATTACTTGTGATCTTATTTTAAAATTTGTGATTATAATTCACCAGAAAAATAATTCATACAAAAACTTGAGTGAATAGAACTGATCAAGTGTACACACACACACACACACCTTGTGACATTACCTAATATCCATAGTGAGTAAGACGTCAGCCCAGAAATATGACAGCTATTGAGAAACAAAATTAGAAAAGTGTTCTTTTGAAAAAATATTTCCTTTGCTCCTTTGCTTTTTTTAAAATAACGTATTTCATGTGAAATGAAATCAAAGATGTATCCTTGAAAAACTGAAGCTTCTGTACACTCTGTATGCAGGAACTAAACCAGAATACACAAAAGAGCATAGATGTGCTATGATATAATGCAATTGGAAAAGGAATTACTTTTTCTTTGCTTTTGATGGAGAAATCTATGAAAGAGTGTGCTGGCAAGAACAAGTTCCTCTAAGTGACATTTCATTTCTTAGCAGCTAGATAGATTAATGCTTGCTTCTTGCAGCTCATGCATTACTAGCCCTAGTACTCCAGAAATGAAAAATCATGTACTCAATTCATTCTTTATTGTATAAATGTTATACAGAGAGACTGGAAATTTGCATTTGGATCTTCATTCCTGTTAAAATATTGTGGTCTTGATAACAGGTTAAGAAATACTGTAGTACCACTCTCCTTTAATATTTAGCCTCTAAAAAATACCTTGATGGGTTTTATGTATAAGGTGAAGTCAAATGAAAGTAGAATTATCTTAAATTGTGTGGCCTCTAAATAGATTACAAAAACTTTTTCACTGTTGCAAGACAGGACTAAAGAGACCCACCTGTAAATCGTAATTGCCAAATCACAGGGAACCATAGACATCTTCAAATTATCAGCAACACAACTCAACTAAAAGGCAATTGAGGTACGAAATACAAAAGAAAGGCGAAGTCTAAAGGAATAAACAGTGAAGGACTGAGACACTCCTGAACAAAATGCTTGAAAGCAGGTCTGAGAGTCACATCTAATCTCTTCTTTTCCAGACAAGAGAAAGCAATTTTCAGCCAAGCAATTCCAAGCTTGGGTTTTCATTTGTGACACTCACAATATTCTGCCTTTTTAGATGTCTCTGTCCCATAGTTTAGTTTTGGTTAGATTTAAGCTTTTGTGTTCTCTCTCTCTCTCTCTCTTTCTATATATATATATATATTATATTTATATATATATATATACACACACACACATATATATGTATAATTTGTCTTAATTAGAAGCCAAGTTGGGTGGGGCGGAGGTGGAGGAGGACCGGGGTGGAGAAGTGAGGACAGACGTCAAGCTTATGCTGTTTCTCTCTGACTCCGGAGATTCCTTTTGGGAGAGTCCTCCAAGTCATCTCCAGTGCTTTGTAGAAACATCATTTAAGTGGAATTAAAATAATCATAGCTGATAGACTTGTATACATATGACAGATTAAAAAATTGTACTGTTATAAATATATTTGGAGGGTGAAATAAATTCTGGGAAAGTGCAAATATTTTCAGCTTAATGAGCCAGCACAGTAGTCTTGAATTATGAGTCATTGCTTTAGAATATTTGATCTGATCAAGGTTTTATCCTTAGACAGAATTGAGGGTAATAGTTTTTACACACCTGCCCAATATTCCTTACTGGCCATGCAAAATTTTGGAAAACAACATCTCTCTGCACGCTCCCACCCCACACCCCCCGGCCCCTTGCCCAGTCTTTTCAGGAGACACCCTCAACTGCTTCTCTCTCCATAAACACTCCAGCCTCCAGTGTATCCCCACACTCCGATGAACACTGGGGATTCAGTGAGGGCAGTGTTCCAACATCTAAAATGACAAGTCCTCACAGCATCTTTCAAGGCGAAAGTCTGAACTTCTGTAGCCTTGTGGGCTACTTCTGGAAACTTGCTGACTTAAACCGAATCTAACACTGAGAGGAAGGAATTGTTTGTGGCCCCAAGAAAGAGAAAGGGAAACACTTGAGGGTTTAATTTAAAGTAATTATGGCATTGGACTACTGCCAATGGAAATTTTTCAGAAAGCCCATCTTTTGCAAGAAAGTAAACTCCTAAACAGTTGCAGGAGGAAAACCATTTTTTGGAAAAACACTAAAAACTAAGTAATTGTTTTAAGCTGTTTTCTCTTCCATGGGTAAGATCTTTGTATTTCCCAAAACTTTCCTAAAACATGATGCAGAGGAATTATAAAATACAAAGAAATTTTGTAAAACTAAAAATTGAGGCTTTGTCTCAGAGAAGTCATAGCCATTTACACAGTTCCACGGACCTTGGACCTGAAGAAAATCACAACAAGGCAGCAAAAGTCGGAGGGAAATGAAACATGGTCTTCGTCTCCTTTCTGTTCCATTTCTGCTGACTTCTTCAGGAATCCAGGGTAGTCAGACAGAGAACCTGAACACTCATAAATATCTAAGTGTTCATATTTTCTGAATCAGCATGGGAGCAGCGAGACAAAATTGAGTTGTATAGAATTACTGTGTGGGTTAAAGGAGTGAAGGGAAGCTTAAAATGAATCCAGAGACTATTCATTAAAAAACCCCAAACAGTTACAGCCTCTTTTGCATGTCTGGGATATAAAGTTGCCCAAAGGCAAAACAATTTCTGATGACTATTCCTAAATATATCATTAGAAAGAATTTTGATGTTTTGAGACCAACGGATAGAGAGGGTTGGTCTGGTTGACACGTGGATTTATTATCATTTATTATTTGTGATTGTGTTGCTGCTTTTGTTTTTGAATGCCTTTAGGCAGGTTATGCATTTCCCAGTAGACTGCCCCATTGTCTTATATATAATTGTTTTAATCTATTTGTCCTTATAAGCCTTTAAATTAGCAATTTTAGAAGAAGCCATTGTTAGAGAATATTAAAAGCTATCTTTTTAATGTATGACTACAATATATCAGGCACTTAATATTCACCATTGACCTTTACAACAGTCCCAAAAGATAGGTATTATGTTCCCACTTTAAAAGATTAGGAGCCTAATAAGTGATAATGCTGAAATGTGTACACAAGTATGTCAGGCTCCTACTTTTTCCTCCTCTTCCCATAAAGCCTAAACTATGCTGTGATTCATAAATAATGTTATGCACCAATTTTAAGTATATGCCCCTTCAAATAATACACAGGATAAATGACAACTCTACCCTGTTAAGTTCCAATATAAAGAGTGCAAGAACCTTGGAACGCAACTAAGATTCATAACAGAAGGAATGATACATTCGTTCTGCATAAGATCAATAACTAGAAAGAACTGATTTTTCTCTTTTTCTTTTTTGGTAATATGCCCCAGGGCCCAAAGTGGTCAACCATTGTCATAATTCATTTGGCAGTCCTGTCAAAGGCAGTTCAGTCATTTAGTCTAACAAAATATTTTTTAACAGTCAAGGTACATATTTGATTTGGATCCAGGGACAAATGGCTCTCCAAAGGCTTCCTGGCAGGTTGATGACGGGATGCATCAACTGGATTTATCAGGACTTAACAGTACTGAACCACGGATTACATTTAAAAAGTTCACATACATTCTCAAATATCATAATTTATAACAAATTTCATTGCCTTTGACTCAATGATATTTAAAATGTGATATATCGGTCTTTTTGCTCTGGGATTTAGTGATGGTCCAACGATGTTGTCTTCTTTTTCAAACATAGAAAGCTTAACTTGAAATATCAGTCATTTATCTTGGGCTTGGTCTGAAATGGCATGTATTCAATCATTGTTGTAATATATAATAGCTTATAATTTAACCAAGAATGAAATTACAGTCACATATTATTTATCCAGAGTCACTAAGAATGGAGATGTTATGCATAAGTACATTTTTCTGAATACCCTAAGAATACTTTCAAAATTAAAAAACCTATACTTTTATCCATTCAGGCTTGATTTAAATGGGGTCATCATCACAATTTGATTTTTTGGTGAGTTAAAGTTTTTGTATTATTAGCTTTTCTTAAATGAAAAATAAAAAGAACATTAAAGAAATTCTCATGGATTTGTGTCTGGACACACATTCAACTTTCAGCACTGCAGAGACAGAGGTGTTGTTTTTGCTTTGTGTTCTTGCCAGTTATAATGTTTTCTTCCTCCTCCCCTTCTTCTTCAGCACATTTTTAAAATCAGGTTGTTTATTTTTTTATTAATAGAATTTTAAGAGTTCCTTGTGTATTTTGGATAACAGTCCTTTATCCGGTATATCTTTTGCAAACATTTCCTCCCAATCTGAAGCTTGTCTTCTCATTCTGTTGACATTGTCTTTTGCAGAAGTTTTAAATTACAATTAGTCTTGATGTCAGGTAACATTGGTCCCCTAACTTTGTTCTTCTTCAATTTTGTGTTGGATATTCTGGGTCTTTTGTCTCTCCATAAAACTTTAGAATCAGTTTGTTTATATCCATAAAATAGCTTGCTGGGATTTTGTTTGTGATTGCATTGACTCTATAAATTGGGAAGAACTGACATCTTAACAGTATTGAGTGTTCCCATCCATGAACATGGAATATCTCCCCATTTAGTTTTTATTTAATTTTGTTCATCAGAGGTTTGTAGTTTTCCTCACTTGTCTAGGTCCTGCACATATTTTGTTAGGTTTATACCTAAGTATTTCATTTTGGGGAGCGCTAATGTAAATGATATTTCATTTTCATTTTCAAATTTTACTTTTTCATTACTGGTATATAGGAAAGTGATTGACTTTTGTATATTAACCTTGTGCTTACAACCTTGCTATAACTGCTTATTTGTTCCAGGAGTGTTTGTAAACTCTTTTGTATTTTCTACATAGCTCATCAAGTCCTCTGCAAACATAGAGAATTTTAGGTGTTCTTTCCTTATTAGGCTAATTGAAGAGCTTCCCACTAGCCAACTTGGGGATAAATAAGAATAATAGCTGAAATGGATTAAAACATCAAAATATTTAAACCCAGAAGTATATACTAATCTTAAACAACAAAACAAAATTTCCAGATGCTAGAAAAATAATTATTTTTTTAAAAACTTGTAAATAGAAAGGATCATGTATGTATCCTGCCTTTCCTGTATATCTATACTACAAGTAACCAAATACTTTGCAAGGGGAATTTACTATTTACAGAAGTACCCTAGCTAGTAAATGTAGCAGGCGTGCTAGTTTATCATATTACCATTTTGCAGCCCCTTATGAAATAATGGTAATTAGACTATTGATTATCAATGGCTGCTCATCACTCAAAAGGAGAAACAATTAGACATTATATGCTTCATAATGGAAGTACACGATACCACCTAAGAAGCATTATTGTAAAAAATTAGTATCTGAAATGATCAAGCTGAGAGAGAGAGAGAGAGAGAGAGAGAGAGAGAGAGAATCTATATTTTAAAATAGATTTAAGAAAAATTTCAACAATTGAATTTTATAGAGCTCGTTTGGATCCTGTCTGGATATTTAGTATCTAATATTATTGTGATTAAAAAAAAATAGTTCTAATCTTTTAGAGATAATGATATGAGTCTAGGATTTGTTTTACAATAATCCAGTAGGTGAGTCAGGGTATAGATAAATCGAAATTGACAATTGTTGAAAATAGATGACAGGTACATGGGATTCATTATATTATTCTTTCTGCTTTTGTATATGTTTAAAATTCCCATAATAAAACATAACAACAACAACAACAACAACAACAACAACAACAGCAACCAATCCAATCCAAACCAAACCAAACAAAAAATCCAGTAAGGCTCAGATACATTTTTTCTCCCCCAATACCATATACGTAGTTAGGGACAGTTCAAACCTGACACTGGACTCTTGACTTCTAATCAAATACTCTTTCTCTTATAACAAGCTGTCTTGTTGAGAAGCCAAACTTCTAGGGTACCAGATATCTGTCCAATGCTTGACAAGCCAGTGGGCCAACTAGGGAATGCACGGTGGCGCTCTCAAACACTTGTACAAGCAGCTCATCAGTAAGCAGCCAAGTGGCAAATTGGGATTGACTGGGAGTACAGAGCAGCTGTTGACTTTTGAAGTATTGCCCAGAGTGGTTTTTCTCCATTTGTTCTTTAAGAGAGCCATTTCCAAAGCATTCTGGCCTTCAAAATGCCCAAACATAGTTGAAAGGCTACTTAGTACCTAGACTTTTCTTGACTGTATCACAAGAATCAGTTTTTGCTGAGAGCGATATAGTCAGACCTACATGGAGTCCGGTGCCGAAAGCAGAAGTTACAGCATCTAGGCACCAAGAATTAAAGAATAGTTAGATTGGAATGTCATTTCCACATCGATCCAGATTGTTGTTTCACCTGACACTAAAATTTAGTCACCATTGCTGTAGGTCTGGCATTGTTGAGACACTCGAGCTGGTACGTAGATCTGTGGGGAAATGAAGAACTAACGAAGATCACATTGAAAATCGGAAAGGTGATAAAGTGGAAGTGGTAGCAGTACAAAACCAAGAAAAGAGTAAATAAATCCTCAAAAGAAGGCAAATATTGCCCCAATATTTAGGTGCAGCTAGCTAGGCAGACATTCCCTACTGTTATACAGCATTCATACTTGTTTTTATTTGTTTGTTTTTGTTTTAGTATGTATTCAGAGATTAAGAAACCCCTTGGAGGTCATTTATGGGAAAGAAAGGCGAAGTGAAATTCTTCTGTTGTCAGCGCTAACACTAATATTCTCATCTTTCCATAATCAATATTCAGCATAGTATATTTCAGGGAGTTGCTCCTAGTGGACATCTGTTGCTTTTTCTTCTCTGGTGTCTAGTCCCATTTTCCTAACAGTACCCCATACTTTCCTTAAAAAAACTATCACTTCCTCATCATGTGTGGTCTTGGTGGAATTGTTAATAAAATGGGTGCCCGATCCAAGTTCT
>NW_011888820.1:8216810-8235152 GCF_000151845.1 Pteropus vampyrus
CGTAGATCTGTGGGGAAATGAAGAACTAACGAAGATCACATTGAAAATCGGAAAGGTGATAAAGTGGAAGTGGTAGCAGTACAAAACCAAGAAAAGAGTAAATAAATCCTCAAAAGAAGGCAAATATTGCCCCAATATTTAGGTGCAGCTAGCTAGGCAGACATTCCCTACTGTTATACAGCATTCTTACTTGTTTTTATTTGTTTTTGTTTTAGTATGTATTCAGAGATTAAGAAACCCCTTGGAGGTCATTTATGGGAAAGAAAGGCGAAGTGAAATTCTTCTGTTGTCAGCGCTAACACTAATATTCTCATCTTTCCATAATCAATATTCAGCATAGTATATTTCAGGGAGTTGCTCCTAGTGGACATCTGTTGCTTTTTCTTCTCTGGTGTCTAGTCCCATTTTCCTAACAGTACCCCATACTTTCCTTAAAAAAACTATCACTTCCTCATCATGTGTGGTCTTGGTGGAATTGTTAATAAAATGGGTGCCCGATCCAAGTTCTGCTAACCTGACTCTTGTTAGTGGAAGTTTGCATATTTAGGCTGTGATTTATCCCACAGTGGCATCCTAAAGAGGGTAGTTATTGGGTCATACTTCCTAGGGCCCTAAAACTTTACTACTCTGCATCCTGTCCTTTCAAAGGCTAAGAACTTCTCTTCAATTCTGTGACTTTTTCCTTTACATAACATTCCCTTTTTGCTTAAGCCAGAATTGGTTTTTATTGCCTATAACACAATCTAAATGACATATTGTCCACATATGATAGCCAGCTACTTACTAAAAGAGAATAAATTCAAGATATTGAGTACTCATTAGAAGGCAGTACTTTGAGCCACATCTAACTCAGGTTATTGGCATGCATTAAAATCAAAGATCCTTGACATATTATTGGAAAAAAATCAATTGAATTCTTAAATTTGGGGGTATTTTTGATTTTCCTTTTCTCTTGAAAAAACTTAAAAAGTCATAGTATTTTTATGAGCCCACAATGCAATATACCGATATCATATTCATATTTTTTATTTCTATGTCTTCTAAAGAATTAGATGCAATAAATGGCAATAGCGTAAATCTGAGAGTGAACGCACCTTCTTAAAGTCAAAGAAAATCCATGATGGTCAGAATTCACACACTGTCACAATTTTTTCTGTCAGTGTAGGTGTAAGTGATGAATACTTCTTTTGGTTAAATACTCACTAGACTAGAGGGTGAATCAAGACCATACCTTAGAAACTCAGGGAGAATGGGCTTTTTTTTTCTCGATGCAGCAAGCCTTTCTTATTTACAGGTCATACACAAACCTTTGAAGGGGGATAATTATCTTTAGCTCCCAGGTAGAAACAAGGTAGAACTCCTGAGCTTTCTTACTTCTTAAGTTCATTCATAAAGATCCATCCTGGCTCCTTTTTACGGACTGCGTTCTGTCCCCAAATAATTCGTATGTTGAAGGCTTAACCCCCAATGTAACCATATTTGGAAATAGTGTTTTTAAGGAGGCAATTAAGGTTAAATGAGGTCATAAAGGTGGGGATCCCCAAGAAAATTAGTCTTTGTCCAAGGGTTATGGGTAGTGTCCTTACTACATTCATGTGTCAAAGTCCTAATCCCTTAGTAACTCAGTGTTTGACTATATTTGGAGACAGATATTTAAAGTAACTAAATTAAAATGAGATCATTAGGGAGAGCCCTAATCCAAAAGAACTAGTGTCCTTATGAGAAGATGAAGTGACACCAGAGCTTACCTTCTCTGCATGAACACAGAGGAAAGGCCATGTAAGAACAACAAGAAGGCAGCCATCTGCAAGCCAGGAAGAGTCCTCACCAGACATCACTGGTCGCACCTTGACCTTGGACTTCTGGCCTCCATAACTGTGAGAAAATAAATTTCTATTGTTTAAGCTTCCCAGTGGTATTTTGTTATGGAAACCCTAGCAGACTAAATACACTCCCTGTCTGTTTCTCAACAATACACCATATGTCTTTATAAAAGCCTCCCAATAGCCTGTGATTCTTAGGCAAGGACAATTTAACATTTCTATCAATACCTCCAACTTGAATGAATCTCAGCTCCCTCCCTTTCTTTATATCACTACCTGTACCTTGCTGTTTCTTGCTCTGTGGTTTCCCAGATTGACCCCAGTGGTACTTACGGCACTGCCGCAGCACATTACCGTTGCTGTGTCCAGACCACCCGAACGGTGCTGCTTACCTGCTTCTAACCTCCAATACTTTATGAACTTTAATCTCTCTGCTTGACCCTGAGTGCTCTGACATTCTTGTATACTTTTAAGTCTATGGGTCTTTAGTCAGCACATCTTCCTCTAGTCATTTTCTTATCCCACAACCACATATAACTTTTTTTTTTTTTGGCCAGCACATACAGGAGATCTCTGAAGGTTAGGTTAGGTCAGGATAGATTCAAGTCCATTTCCACAGTGTGCTTGGCTCCACTGTGCCCCTTTCTTTGAACCCGTTTTTGCAACTGGTCTACTATGCAGAACTTCTTTCACTTTACTGTTTTTCTTCTAAGGGATTCCATTGTTTCTTCTGCAATCTGGCCCCTATTGCCCTTATTTATACTCTGTTAACATATGTTTGGACCCTGATTGCAAACAGAGTTCAAGATATTTCCCTTGAGTCTGCTGAGACCCAAACAAATCATAGCTAGATGGGCGATGAAGGGTTGCCTAACTTTACAAGCTCTCATATCCAAGCCTCATCCAGCCAAGTGGTTTACAGAATTCCTGTGGGAGTTTTACAGTTGGATTTTTTGTTTCATATTATTTTAGCTCAGCTTTTAGGACAGAGACAGAATCTATGATACAGAGATGAGTAATCAAATGAATGAGAAAGATAGCAGTGTCACCGTTCAAAGAATTCTAGACAGGGTCTCCCTCCCCTCATGCTTTTTGTGTATTCCTGCCTGCCACCCATTCTGCAGTATCTTTTTCTGACACCACTTGAGCTTCTTTAACACCCTGGTACCACTCAAACTCCCTTCTATTGTGTACATTTTGACAATGCTTTTCTTCTGTTTGCCTTCAATATCAAGTGGACATATTTACACAATCTCTTACTCTTCTCTCCTGTTTTTTTTTTTTTTTCCTGAATGTTTCTGAAAGCTGCTGGCAACAATGACAGCCCATGTACAGAGATCCCTTGCTTTCCTTCATCCGATCCAATAACAACGCAGAGCAGATTCTTGGTCCCTCTTCGGTTTATCCAGACAGCAGATCCAGGCCAGACTGGCACTGCTTCTACTCCACCTTCTTACAGGTGAAGGCAAAATTTTGCCACCCTGAGCAGTCTTTTTGGGATATTGATTTTAAGCTGTTTATTAGAAACAAGACTCAGAAAGACTTTTGACTCTCTCGCCTGTGCTGCTCAAGAGATTCAGATAGAAAAACCTGCATCAGGAAGAAGATTTGAGGATGTTCACCTTAGCCTAATTTGAAATGGTAAATAGAAAGGCATCAGGCAGGGGCCTGTTAGCTAGATACCTCCTGTGCCCCATTGTTTCTGAATTGCCTAGCAAAAATTTTCCTGCCACGTACATTGTGCTCTTCTCCAACTACCTGTAAGTCACTTATTCTTACTCCTCACCCCCCATCCGCTCCTATTTTCTCCTTTGTCCAAAATGTTTCATATACCTAGTGTTACCATACTGTCTTTGGAATTTTATGTCTATTTGAATTCCCCATGAGCATGTATCAAAACTCTTTTCCTGTCTTTTTAACCTATCTCTGTTAATTTGTTAGTCCAGCTGGAACTTAGAAGGTGGGAGAATAGTACCAATTTTTTTAGCCTCTACACAGGGAACCAGTTTTTTAGAGGAGAAAATGCGTGCATAATTACATACCTGACACAGGTGTCTTGCTTTTTTACATTAAAACCTAAAGGAGATGGTTACTTAACAATCATCATTCATTATCTGACACCCTTTCTCTTTTCAGAGAACAGATATAATCACTGCAAAGAGTTGACAGATAAACCAGGGGTTACTTAACATGACTCTCCCAGGTTATGTTGGCTAAGTCTTTAGAATCAAACACAGAGGCTATCAACCAAGAAAGTGAATAGTTAATCAATAACTTGCAAAGAAATTTAAACAAGAAAAAAAATAGCCATGGCATTCCTTAAATAAACAGGGGACTCCCATTTGGCTAATACAAATACTTCCATTTGGCTAAAAAATATTAATATTTTTGCTTCCGCCTTCTAAGTTCTTCTAGCTGATCCAATAATCAAATTAACAGAGACAGATTAACAAGAGAAAATCAAATGTTTAATACATGCCCATGAGGAATTCACGTAAGTCTGAAAATTCCAAAGATAGTGAGGCAACACTGGGTATAAAAGAGATTTTGGACAAAGGAGAAAAGTGAGGGGGACAGGACATTAAATTTCAGAAGTGAGAATGGGACTTACAGGTAGCTGAGGAAGAGCAGGCAAATTCTTGTTGGGCAACTCAGAAACGATGGCACACAGGGGCATCCAGCCAACAGGCTTGGAGTCTTCCCGACCAATGCTACTGATGAAGGTTCTTCAGGTGATTAAGCCAAGGCTCCCTTCCTAAGGTGGGTTTTTCAACCTGAATTTCTTGGGCAGGAAAGGGGGTAGAACAAAAGTTTCTTTCTGAATCTCATTGCTTAATTAACAGCTTCAAACCAGTATCCTCCAAAGCAGCTCCAGGGTGGCAAAATTTTGGTTCTCTTCACTAATTTGTTATAAATTCTCCAAAGTGAGAAGTTTCTGTGTACAAAACAAATATAAGCGTTTTCTCTCATCACCTCATTATGCCTGGTACTACAGGAAGTGGCACATCTTATTGTTAATTTGTTGATGTTAAAATTAGCCCTTATATGTCTTTTTCTCTGTAACTGCAACAGAAGTAATTATTACATGGAACTTTAGGTCATTGCTATTCAAACTGTATGTTTAAACTCAAAAATATTTTGCCTTAAACTCTGGTGTTACTAGATGCCCTACTCTCGCCCACTGGTTTTCTCCTAATTTGTCATTGCTTGACTGTTGTGTTTTGACCATGTAAGGAATTTGTATAAATGAAGTAAATTTGTATAACCAAGAGAGTACTTTCCAAAGTCAATTGTAGATTTTTAAAATATTAATATTAGTTTTGAAATTTCACTGTTAAAAGTATTGATTCAATGAAAGAATCCAGGGATTTCTTGTGAGAGACACACCCAGTCAAGACCTGTCTCCTCGTTAAGTTACCCATATACTCATTACCCCACACGGTGCCCATGATAACATGCTGCATAAAACCATTAGGATTATTCTTTCTCCAGGTCTTCAAGATAAATTTATATTTTGTGGATGTGGGGAAGTTAATTTCCTATCTATCTGTTCCCCAACCTTAACATGCTTTCCCCTACCTTAACATGCTTTCCCCCATCCCTAATATCTATACTTGATTTCAAGAGTCATTACTACAAAAGCTTAACTTTTCTGGGGAAAATTGATTTCCATAGAGAGTGATGGTACAAAATATAATAGATGAATTACCATGAAACAGTTCTCTGTAACTCTGCTTAGGTTAACAACTGATTAGTTTCCTCATAGAGGTTAGTCTCACTGGCACGTCTCAACCTAGGAGGTGGATCAAATCAACACTGGGGGTTGGGGGGAGCAACATGTGAATATTGGACCTTATCAGTGTATTTCAAAAGACTATTTTGCCTAATGTGTCTTCAAAGGATGTGGGGTCTTATTCAGGATTTGGAGCAATAATAATGATAATTATAATGATAATTATAATAATAATTATTAATAATAATGTTATTATTATTATTATAACAACAACAACGTGAGTAGCTTTTATTCTTTTTTCAGGATTTTCAGTACTTTCTTTTTTTGCTAAGGTGAACACATTACTCTCACAATGGCAAACATTAAGAAAAATAATAAAATAATAAAATATACTGAGGAATGACCTCACAGGTAAGGTTACAATTCAGTCCTCAGTGCTCCCTCTGATCTCAATTCTCTTCCCTTATGATCTCTGAATGTTGTTAGGAATAGTAGTAAATATAAGATTCCTGGTAAATTAGCATTTTTTAAAAAAAGAAACAGTATGGGGCGATGAGAGTGTTCAGGAACCATCTCTCCTACTGATGTGAAGGACAGGCTGATTCAGGTGAATTAGGTGAGAGTTCAGACCCCAGGCAAGACATCAAGGCCAGTTAGGCCCGGGAAAGGAAGAGCTCTCAGAGTGGCTGGAATGTTTGTTTAGAAAGCAGCAGGGATTATCTGATAAACTGGGTAACTGTGCTTGTCATTTTTATAATGTAAATGAAACTAGGAGTAAAGCCAAAAACTGACATCCTCTCACAGGTTGGATAAAGCCAAACGATTATTTTTAGATTCATTTACAGAAGAAAGCAAACATTTTATTCCTAGTCTCTAACACTTAGGAACTCATCATAGCCCCCTTGGAATGTTTATTGGGGCTGAGTGAATGGAAAGTGAAGGGAGGAGGGAGAGGGAGAGGGAGGGAAAGAGTATCCTAACTCCTCAGCTTTGCCTTCAGGCTTCCCATGAAGTCTACCAAGCATTTGAAATCAGTGACATAATGAGCCTTACACAGAAGTAAGAACTGGTTGATTCTTTCTAGGCCATAGAAACTTCTGCATCTCAAAAGTTTTATTCCAAAATGATTTTGCCTTCCATTTACCCACAAGGAACTGATCCAAAAGATATTTAATTTTTAAATGGTCATACTAATAATTCAAAACAAAACAAACCTTAACAAAAACACTTACTTGAAATCCCTGGAAGGCTTCTAGTGACAGCAGTATATGACTGATGTCGTATATTAGGCCTGGAGAAAAATCAAGACAAAATATGGAGTCATTGTTGTTTTTGAAAGGCAGCCATATTTTCAAGAAAATGTGTACACCACGCTTTATTGAGAAATTATGTCTTTCCCCATGATTTCCATCTTTTTCACATGCTGGCAATGGCGAGCAGGTTAAACAGATGTGACGAAAGAATTAATACAGTCTTGGGAACATGTAAACACAATATTTCTTTTGAAACACTTACCTTTAAATTTCACTGGTTCAATCAGACACTAGAAGAGCTTGTATTAGGGAAGTGATTTACACAAAGCTGGATGCTCATCCAGACTTAGTACCCTTTGTAATATGAAAAACAGGGAGATGAATTTAATATTTCTCCAATGAACTGGCATGGGGTTTAAAATCTTGCTTTGACTAAGATAACTGTGTTTGTTTTAGAGCTAATAAATTCACATTGGTAGAATTTTTCTTTCTTTTTTTTTAAAAGATTCATTTGCAGGGGTGGAAAAATTTCCCTTCTTTCCTTCTGGGTTCTTTGGGTGGTCTAATAATTAAATTGATGTAAGACAGATTAACAAGAGAAAAACAAATTTAATTACGTATGTACAGGAGCCCCATAAAGATATGAAGCCGAAAAGGGCAGCCAGGTAATGGAGGCTTATATAAGAACCTGAGCTAAGGAAATAGGTAGGGGTCTGAGGACACAAAGAGGAGGAAGGCCATTCTCAGGAAGGCAGAAAATATATTTGGAAAACAAAGGTTGCCTTGTTGCCTTGTTATTCAGATGAGCTTCTTTAGTTAAAAGGTGTCTCTGGTAATAGCCCTCTTCCTGGTACAGGCCCGTTTCCAATGTAAACTTAGGCAGTTGAGGGGAAGTAAAAAGCTTTTCCTGAATCTGTTGGGTTTTGACTGCCTTTAGCTCAAAATAACCCTCTTGCCAAAGTGACATATTTTGGGGGTGGGAAATTCTGCTCTCCTTCACATTCATAGCTGCTACACATTTGTCTCTGTGTAAAACCAACTCTTCCCTCTGAAAAAAGCAGCATAACCAGTCAAAGAACAAGTATGTAGGATTAGCACATTATGAAGAATAAAGAGAAGCTTTCAGCTCTCTGTCATGGATGATATTTATCACATTTTTTCACTACTGGCTCTAATAACAGTGCAGAGATAAAATAGGCTTGATGCATCTCTCCTGTACAGAGAATTTTAGAACAGCAACTATGAGAAATCTAGGAGGTAAACATGCGCTTCTTCCCTCTTGCAGTTTTTGTTAGTCTAGAAATGGGAGGTGTGTGGGGGGGAGACTATTTCTACAAAAGTGGGCTTGAATTTTCTGTCTGTTATGCTAATGTATTCATAGAAAAAGCTGGTGCTGAGGGCGGTTCTCCAATTAAGACAAATGAGGCACATTGAATTTCTCCCCCAGGGCACAGCAGGGGTGCTGGCAAAATCTACTTTATTCTTTTCTGTCAGGGCTGAACTGGAAACAAAAGCATGAAAATTCAACACATCCACTTACAGAATAATAAAGGCTGTTGTTTAAAGCGTGAAGAGTTTTGGCACCCTTCTGGGGCCTTATGCAAATCACTCTTCCTCTCAACCCCTACCACACCATCGGTCTTGGAAATTAAAGATGTACTTGGTCGGTTAACAGTTGAAAGGAGAAGAGCAGGCTGAAACTCAATTAGATTTGTATTAAGCAAATAAATCAGGACTGACTGATATTGGCTAAACTAAAATGCATTATGGGCTGACAGTAATTCTACTTTGATTGACAAATATACATGGTATGTTACTAACCTAAATGAAAGCTAAAAATCATTTTTTTGAAAAAGGATTTTACTCGAGTAAACAATCCTCTTCCTCTCTAAACTTACACACACAAAAAATAAACAGAGACCTCCGGCATGGTGCTGAGGGTGGTTCAAGAACACTGGAAACCTATTTCCTGGTACATGTTAGGAGTTTTAAGACTAATTTATTCTGCAGAAAGACGTTTGTTTCCATTGATTTATTTAGTGTAATGTAACAGCTAAACATATTATTTATTTGGTGAGATGAAGCACACTGAACACTGTATTTATTTTGGTGAGTAACACAAAAACATAGACCTGTATATGCCCGGCTATTTATTCGGAACTCTGTAGTACATGATGCTTTTTAAAAGTAAGGTGTGTATACGAAATTAAAGCCATCAAAGAAGATTTCAATCAAATGCTCCAAAGCTTTGAGGGGAAAAAAAAACTCTTAACAAAATAGCAGAAATGTGTTGGTGTGTGTGCAGTGAGAGGAATGAGAGATTTTCCCTTGTGAGAAGGCTCTAGGAGTTTCTTTTTGTTTCATTACCTTGTCTTTGCTGTGTACATTTTTAGAATGTACAGAAATTTAAGTCATTACATTTAACTAAATTAATAATTACATACTAATTTAATACTTTTGCTTTTGTTATAACCATCTTCTATTTTCCTCATCTTTTCCGTTCATCTGCACGGCCACCTTTTCTCTCTGGCTCCCAGATTAGACTCATTCTTATCTTTCAATTATCTTTCCTTCTGTCTTTTCCTACCTGGCCGCTCTTGCCAAGTCCTGGTGTGTTTTGCTCTGCATCAGTGCCAGAAATGGTCTTTTTCTCCCCTTTGAAACCTGCCCAAACCTTTGCCCCGTGTGGGCTGCTTCCTGCCGCAGCTCTTGCCAGCACCTGTTCTTCACTCTTCCTGTTCTCATCTCTCCTCTGATGAGCACATCAAAGATACTCAGCCAAAATACCTTTCTTTGGCACCCGACCCCACATTTTCCTCCCCATCACCATCAATAATAGCCTTCATTGATACTGAGAGCGAAGTTAGAGCATCACGGAATGAGACACCACCAAACGCCCTCCGGTTTCACACACATTATTTTTCATTCCAGATTAAATTCTCTGTTTTTACCTTTTTGAGCAGTTGCCATCTCAGACCTCTCAACTACTATTCTCATTTATCTCTTCTTATTTCTTTGTGTAGCTGGCAATTAGATAGGTTTCTTTTTGTCGTCTCCCTCCTCCTTTTTTTTGTCTACTCTTTGCTCTTTCCTGCCACCTCCTGTGAAATACCTGAGAAATCAGTCTTTAAAACTTCAAGATCCATCCCAACACCTATATACAACCTGCTAATGACAATCTCTATCACTTGATGTGGATTTAGAATAATTTTGTGCCATAATATTTATTTAATGCCTTTTGGGTTTCAGACTCTTTAAGTTAACATTCTTTATTATACAACAATTTTTAAAAATGAGGTTAAATAAAATTTTCTTGACAGACTTTGCTTATGTCTGTTAGATTGTCCATTTTGTTTTGTTTTCCCATTTAAAGGCGATAAAATCATAGACCTTTGACATGTACCAGGAACCCGTTTTATGGACTCCCATGAATCTCAAGATTTCGATTTTCACATTTTTACTGTGGTAAAATGTACATAACATAAAATTTACTACTTTAATCACTTTTAGGTGTATGAGTCAATGGCATTAAGTACATTCACAATGTTGTGCACCCATCACTGCTAGCCATTGCCAGAGCTTTCCCCTCACCCCAATCTGAAACTCTGTACCCATTAGCAATAACTCCTCATTCCTCCATGCCTCCAACCCCTAGCAACCATGATTCTACTTTCCGTCGCTATGACTTTGAATATCCCAGGTACCTCATATAAGTGGAATCGTACAATATTGATCCTTTCATGAGTGACTTATTTTACTTAGCTTAATCATAACTTGTTCAAAGTTCATCCTTATTTGTAGCATCAGCATTTCCTTCTTTTTTAAGGCTGAATAATATTCCATTGTATGCATATATTGTATTTTGTTTATCCATTCATCTGTTGATGGATATTTGGGTTGTTTCCACCTTTTGGCTATTGTGAATAATACTGCTATGAACATGGGGTTACAAACATCAGAGTCTACACTTTTATTTCTTTTGGTTGTTGAATCTTGAAATTTGATGACACAAATGCAGCATATGATTTCCTTCATAAAAACTTTTATTTTTCCTCTTACCCTTTCATGTCTTCCTCCTTGACATAACCCTCACAGTGGTTCACTTTCTCTTTGGGGTCATTTTCTGCTAAGAAATACAGCTTTATATTTACTCATAAGGCAAAGCGAGGTCAAAACCAGCAAGGTGACATTGATGTTCCCTCCCTACCCCTCTTTGAATGTGCAATGAGTCTGGAAAGAGAACAATTGCTGAATCTTAGCTCTGTGATCAGTTGTCCAGTTTAAACCAAGTTACATCCTGAAGGATATCATTTTCACACCTGAAATTCATATTCAAAGTATTTTTCTGCTTCTTATAGTGCAAAGGAAGGAGTGAAAGCAACACAGGAAGCCAGACTTGAGAGGGGGAGATTGACGCCTGGGTAATTAGAAGGCTTTGTTCCCTAAAGCCCAGTTAAATAGTGTTGAGCTATCACTTAGTACTAACAGAAACAGTTTTCTCTTGCCTTGCTCTAAAACCAACTACTAAATAATGTTAAGTTATCTTTGAGGCAATAATGTGTAACCACTCACAGTTCTTTTGAAGGGAATGTGGTTAAGATAAAAAAAGCCCAAAGGCAGAGAGTTTTTAACTACTAGCTATTTGGTAATATTACTTTCCACTCTCCCTCCTGCCCTACTCCCCTCCTGCATGACCCTTAGTGTAAAACTCTCTGAATTTAGTGTTGGAGAAAGATATTCTTTAATTGCTTGAAGAAATGTTCTTGTTTTTGTTTTTCATTTGTTATGTTGACTTCACTATATTTTAACACGTAAGTGTTGTAGACAGCATAATGAATTCTGAATTACTAGGTTGCATATCCATTTGCTGTGGAAGAGGATTTTAATCCATCAATCAAAGAGTTCAAGTTTCCTCCATAGCAGGTGGTCTTGACTCCTAAGGCAGGTAAAGATCAGGAGAGAAGAGAGTTAGATAGAGATAGAGATAGAGACAGAGATAGAGACAGAGATAGCGATAGAGATAGGGAGAAGGAGAGAGAGAGAGATGCAGGCATGTGATTTCTCTAAGGAGCAATAGTACTCTTATCTCTTTATCTGGTAGATATAGAGAAAGGATGGAGCAGGTGATAAAGAGTCTCCAAAGGACATATGAAGAATTTCAGTGTTGTCTTACCAAGTATTGGTGAAGGAAGGAACCCCACATGGTTGGCAGGCCTGGTCCGAGCCAGTGTGGACAATCCTTAAAGCATCCTTGGGTAGAAGCGTCCATGGAGCAGTTCTCTTCTGAGTGGCCTATTCAAAGCTTTTCTTTATTCAATTAGATATAGCTCTGATTTGAGATATTAATAGCCAGAACCTGGTTCATAGGTCAAAGTCTAGTACTATGTTTTCTCCTCAGGTAGGGGTCCTGTCTCTCTTTACACAACTCATATGGCAGCTCTTCCAGCTTTTTATGTGCTCCAAGGTCCCTGAATTGATAGATTATTCTTTCTTAGTTCTCAACATCATACTCCTTTATTTCACCTCTCAAGATATATTTCACATATAGACATTTTAAAAAGCTAATGCCTTCTCTGTGCAACTTTAAGAGATTTGCAGAGGTGTGCTTGTATCCTTACTTCCTTCACATATATCAAGTTTATCTATCATCTATCTATCATCTATCTATCTAATCTATCATCATCTATCTATCTATCATCATTTATCTATCATCCATGTCAGCGTTTTTATAGAGGTAGGTGTAATACCCTTAGAACCAACCAGCCTGACAGTTGGTTCTTTAATCAACAAAGTTGTTAAGGGTGTAATACATGAACAATGTAACATGTATACTTTAGGCATCTATCTATCAATCTTTTTATGAAGGAATAAGGACAGCTCCACCAATTGGGAAATTCTTGTACACACTTATAATTCATAGTTTATAATTTCCAGTTTTTGTTTCTTTTAAGCGAAGTAAGAGTTTATAGACTATAGCAAAGCATTGTGCAAGTAGAATCATTCCAAATAAGTGGTTCTCAAATGTTGGCATCTGAATCTCTTGGAGGTTTTTTAAAACAGAGATTACTGAGCCCCATCCCGGAGTTTTAGATTTAGAGGTGGGGTCTAAGAATTTGCATCTCTAACAAGTTTCCAGGTGATGCTGTTGCTGCTGGTTGAAGGATCACTCTTTGAGAACCACTGTCATAGATTTTCATCATACTTTATGGGAAGTATGCTATATTTCATAGAGAGAAAGAAGAATGTTTAAGAGAGTTGGTTAATAGAAAGGTCGAGAGTGAATATAAATATCTACCTATTTTATATATGTGACATATAACAATTCATGGTCATATGCATTTGTTTCCAGACCACTCCTAAATCTGACATAGGATGCTGATAATAGTAGGGTTTGCAAGAGGTGGGAGGGAGTCCTTCTGGGAAATAAAAATATTCTTTAACACTCTTTCTCTCCGCAATTGAGTAAGTTAACTTCACAGTGCTTCCTTCCTTTTCTGTAAATTGGGCATGATCACAAGTACATCAGAGGACTCTTCCAAAGACAAAAGATGATAATATACAGTAGTTTTTCTCAAATGTTTTCATCACTGTCTTTGGTAGGTAGGGGAGGAATTGGGGGAAACCCACAAGTACATACTAGAGAAAAACTTTATTGAGGTCTCCTCTTTCATCTCTTGGAAATTAATATATATCTTACTGTTTTCATAGATCTGTTCGCTTTAATATAAAAATATTTTACACAATTCAACACTAACCATGTCTATCTTTTAATTTCTGCCATGAAGAACAAGTACCTTAGTTTGAGAAGCTTAGGAAATGCTTTGTAAACAGTAATAGAGCACATATAGTTTTCTTATTTGATTTTGTTTTATTTCGGCAAACATGTGAGACATGCATTAGCATATTCACTAACTCTGATGTCTCATTTACAGATTTCTTATGCTGATGTTTGGGTTTTAACTGATCAGACATATGATAATATCTCTTTCTCCAGATGTTGTCTACAACCTTACAATTTTACTTCTAAAATGAGTTTCAGAGATGCACTGAAGTCAGCCATTTTAAGAGTGCAATTGTCCCGTAGATTTATCTTTTAATAAAATAATAAATTAGGGCAAAATGAATGAATATAACAGCTAATGATTTCTGTGTTACATCATTATATGATCTCTAGCATAATCAAAAATTTTAAATATGTATCTTGTATTTACATGAAAGTACTGTTTTAATGTCATTTTTAACTAAAACCTGAAAAAAGATATATTTCAATTTATGCATGATCCATTTAATCATTATTTCTTGAACACCTCCTATGCTAATACTGAGCTAGTCTCCATGAGCGATGCAGAAATAAATCAGATACAGTCCTTGATTCTTAAGAATCTCAAGAATTTTCCATTCTGGCAATTTCCCAGAGAGCCACAGGACTTTTTCTACTTACAGATGACAATCTACTTCCAGCTAATAATCTTTAACAGCATGGCTAAAATAACTAGCTGGGACATTGTGGAGTCAGCCAGAGGTTGGTGTCAATCCCTGCTCAGATACTCCCCAGGTATATGATGTTGGGAAGGTTACTTAAATTTTTCTTCTTGTCAGATTTTCAACCTTTAAAATGGGGACAATTACCTTTACTATGCAGGGTCTTGTGAAGAGTGAAAATTATCTATTTAAAGTATGAAAACCAGTGACCAGATTTAGATCTTCCATTTTTGCTTCTTCCTACTTGCTTATCTACTAGTTTGAGTTTGTGAGCTGGACACCAAGACTAGTAGACATGTACAGATGGCTACCTTGGTTCAGGCCCAGATCACAGTTCTGGGATATGTGATCAGGAGGGCAGGGGCCAGAGTGAGTTGTGAATGAAGAACAGCCTGTGGCTGCTTTTATCAGAAAAAGGGCAATGGCCATCATTCCCTTTTATGGTACCATGTGCTGTCCTGCCCACCAGTGAAAACTGGATAGGGAAGAGAGTCATCTGTAATTGAATGCAATGCTAGGTTAACTTTATGGTTCATCTGGGGGCATAACACAGTTTTACATTTGACATGGAAATCCAAAGTGTTTCCTTCTCTCATAAAGCTTTTACTTTGGGTATTGGAAATGTTTCTTTATAAGAGAAACAAAAAAAGGATTAAGCTGCATTCCATTTCTCTTAATTTTTGAAAGATTCCAAAAGTAGATAAGTAATGGGTGTGTGATTAGGAAGAGTTTATATATAAATTTTGGGGAAACAAAAGTCAACCTGGAAGTGCTAATACTATATTTAAAGACATAAATTATGCATTGATCCATGAAGATTATATTCTTAATGGCAGAACTGCACAGCCAAGCCAAAGGTTCATGGATATTTCAACTTTATATAAATTAGATAATGTTGCAAAAAGATGAGTTCACCATATATATTGATTGTATTCATACTTTTTTTTTTTTACTCTTCAGAGAAAAATTAGAAGCCTTCGATGTTACTGTATATGTTTTTGTGTGTGATATATAGATACACACACACACACGCACACACACACTGATGGGATCCAGAACACACTACTCCAAAATATGCCACCTTAGCATATTAAATATTTTAAGCTGAAAAGATTTGAGAAAGAGCAGGTATAGGAAGGACTCTCTGACCTCTTCCTTCTTCCCTGGAGCAGGTTATAAGACTCTCATGCTATAACAAGAGACAAAGAAGGACCTAGTTATCCCATTTCTGGGTATTTATTTGAAGAAACCCAAAACACTGTGAAGAGACATGTGAATCCATAAGCTCATTGCACCATTATTTATAGTAACAAAGATATGAAGGCATTCTGGGTGTCCATCAATGAATGAATGGATAAAGGAGAGTTGGTACACATATACAACAGAATATTATTCAGCCATAAAAAAAAAAAAAAAAGAAATCTTTCCATCTGCAACAACATGGGTGGACCTAGAGGGTATTAAGGAGAATCTTTGTCTCTGAAGATAGAGGAACACCAAGAGGAATCCAAATGAACAGGCCTTGCTGTTTCCCCCAGTTCACTATCCTTAGCTCATACCCTTTTGTCCTATCACTATTTTCCAAGACTTTCCACCCTTCATCAATCCTAGTATAAAAACATTTGGGCTTAACTATTTCTTTAGGTATTCATTTTCTTATGAAGGCTCCCATGTCATGTAAAACTTAAATAAATATGTATACTTCTTTCTTGTTAATCTGTCAGTTTAATTTTCAAGCCCAGCCAAGGACCCTAAGAGGGTTGAGGAAAGTTTGTCCTCTACAGTGTCTGAGTATATCGACTTACATCCCAATTCTACACTTTCTCTTTTGTATTATTGTCACCAAAAATCCCACCAAGAATCTTTATAGATTTAGTAACATCTTAAAGCAGAGCAAGTGCCTTGATGTGCATTGTTCATATATTGCTTTCATTTCATCTTTTCTACATTTTGAAAGTCTAATATGCATAATAGCAATAGATTTTGACTTACAGCAATTCATACCCAAAGTCTTTTGCCAAGTGTATCCCATGTTATTATTTGTAGACCTAAAAGCTGCAGGTCACAAAATATATTTTTTAGTCAGTCTTTCCTCTTGTGCCCTGGCATATAAAAATCTTTCCTCCCTCCTTCTTCCTCTTCTCCAAGTGCCTGGCCTTAGTCTTCTGGGACCTTTGACACTTGGACTCAGACACAATTCCTGTTCTAAGATCTCCGTAATAAAATATAGAGACTTGGCTGTTCTATGAACCTGATTATACTATGAAGAATATAAACAAGTTGTTTATTATTAAATACATATGGAATTTATGCCCCCTTTTTAATTTTTATATTTTCATTTTTTTCAGCTACAGTTGACATATATTAATTTCAGGTGTACAATACAGTAATTAGACATTACATAACTTATGGAGTGATCATCCCAATGAATCTAGTACCCATCTGACACCATACATAGTTATTACAATACTAGTGACTATATTCCCTATGTATACTCTACATAACCATGACTGTTTTGTAACTACCAATTTGTACCTCTTAATCCCCTCCCACTTTACTCATACTCTCAGCCCTCAAAATGCTCTCCATAAATATGAGCTTATTTCTGTTGTTTGTTTATCCCGTTCTCTAGATTCCTCATATGGCATTTATCTTTCTCTGTCTGACTTTCTCCACTTAGCATAATACCCTCTAGGTCCACCCATGTTGTTGCAGATGGAAAGATTTCTTTTTTTTTTTTTTTTTATGGCTGAATAATATTCTGTTGTATATGTGTACCAACTCTCCTTTATCCATTCATTCATTGATGGACACCCAGAATGCCTTCATATCTTTGTTACTATAAATAATGGTGCAATGAGCTTATGGATTCACATGTCTCTTCACAGAGTTTTGGGTTTCTTCAAATAAATACCCAGAAATGGGATAACTAGGTCCTTCTTTGTCTCTTGTTATAGCCTTTGTTTTAAAGTCTATTTTGTCTTATATAAGTATTGTTACCCCAGCATTTTTTTGTTTCTATTTTCATGCAACATATTTTTTCACTCCTTTACTTTCAGTCTGTGTGTGTCTTTTGATCTGAAGTCATCCTCTCATAGGCAGCATATGTAAGGGTCTTGTTTTCTTATCCATTCAGCCACTCTATGTCTTTTGACTGGAGTATTTAATCCATTTACATTTAGAGTAATTATTGATAGATTTGTAGTTTTTGCCTTTTTATTATTCATATTTTTAAATCTTTTTTTCCTTTTTCTTTCTTCTTAAAGAAGTCCCTCTAACATCTCCTATAATACTGTCTTGGTGATGATGAACTTCTTTCACTTTTTCTTGTCTGGGAAGCTCTTTGTCTGTCCTTTGATTCTAAACAATAACCTTGCTGGGTAGAGTAACCTTGGTTGTAGGTCCTTACTTGTCATCACTTTGAATATTTCCTGCCAATCCCTTCTGGCCTGCAAAGTTTCTGTTGAGAAATCAGCTGATAATCTTATGGGAGCTCCCCTGTAGGTAACTAACTGCTTTCTCTTGCTGCTTTTAAAACTCTCTCTTTGTCTTTAGCCTTTGGCATTTTAGTTATGATGTGTCTTGGTATGGGCCTCTTTGGGTTCATCTTGTTCGGCACTCTCTGTGCTTCCTGGGCTTGTATGTCTATTTCCTCCACCAGGTTAGGAAAGTTTTCTGTCATTATTTTTTGAAATAGGTTTTCAGTTTCTTGCTCTCTTCTTCTGGTATCCCTATGATGTGAATATTGATACACTTGATGCTATCCTCGTTTTTTTGGATTCTTTTTTCTTACTGCTGTTCTGAATGGATGTTTTCTTCTATCTTATCTTCTAAATCGCTGATTTGATCCTCTGCTTCAACTAATCTACTGTTAATTCCTCTTAAAGTATTCTTCATTTCGGTTATTGTATTCTTCATTTTTGACTAGTTCTTTTTTGTTTTCTATCTCCACTTCTATGTTTTCTAGCTCTTTGTTAAAGTTCTTACTGAGATCCTCTCTTCTTTCCCTAAGTTCATTAAGCATCCTTATAACAAGTGTTTTGAACTCTGC
>NW_011888820.1:8235202-8241060 GCF_000151845.1 Pteropus vampyrus
GTTCTCTAGATTCCTCATATGGCATTTATCTTTCTCTGTCTGACTTTCTCCACTTAGCATAATACCCTCTAGGTCCACCCATGTTGTTGCAGATGGAAAGATTTCTTTTTTTTTTTTTTTTTATGGCTGAATAATATTCTGTTGTATATGTGTACCAACTCTCCTTTATCCATTCATTCATTGATGGACACCCAGAATGCCTTCATATCTTTGTTACTATAAATAATGGTGCAATGAGCTTATGGATTCACATGTCTCTTCACAGAGTTTTGGGTTTCTTCAAATAAATACCCAGAAATGGGATAACTAGGTCCTTCTTTGTCTCTTGTTATAGCCTTTGTTTTAAAGTCTATTTTGTCTTATATAAGTATTGCTACCCCAGCATTTTTTTGTTTCTATTTTCATGCAACATATTTTTTCACTCCTTTACTTTCAGTCTGTGTGTGTCTTTTGATCTGAAGTCATCCTCTCATAGGCAGCATATGTAAGGGTCTTGTTTTCTTATCCATTCAGCCACTCTATGTCTTTTGACTGGAGTATTTAATCCATTTACATTTAGAGTAATTATTGATAGATTTGTAGTTTTTGCCTTTTTATTATTCATATTTTTAAATCTTTTTTTCCTTTTTCTTTCTTCTTAAAGAAGTCCCTCTAACATCTCCTATAATACTGTCTTGGTGATGATGAACTTCTTTCACTTTTTCTTGTCTGGGAAGCTCTTTGTCTGTCCTTTGATTCTAAACAATAACCTTGCTGGGTAGAGTAACCTTGGTTGTAGGTCCTTACTTGTCATCACTTTGAATATTTCCTGCCAATCCCTTCTGGCCTGCAAAGTTTCTGTTGAGAAATCAGCTGATAATCTTATGGGAGCTCCCCTGTAGGTAACTAACTGCTTTCTCTTGCTGCTTTTAAAACTCTCTCTTTGTCTTTAGCCTTTGGCATTTTAGTTATGATGTGTCTTGGTATGGGCCTCTTTGGGTTCATCTTGTTCGGCACTCTCTGTGCTTCCTGGGCTTGTATGTCTATTTCCTCCACCAGGTTAGGAAAGTTTTCTGTCATTATTTTTTGAAATAGGTTTTCAGTTTCTTGCTCTCTTCTTCTGGTATCCCTATGATGTGAATATTGATACACTTGATGCTATCCTCGTTTTTTTGGATTCTTTTTTCTTACTGCTGTTCTGAATGGATGTTTTCTTCTATCTTATCTTCTAAATCGCTGATTTGATCCTCTGCTTCAACTAATCTACTGTTAATTCCTCTTAAAGTATTCTTCATTTCGGTTATTGTATTCTTCATTTTTGACTAGTTCTTTTTTGTTTTCTATCTCCACTTCTATGTTTTCTAGCTCTTTGTTAAAGTTCTTACTGAGATCCTCTCTTCTTTCCCTAAGTTCATTAAGCATCCTTATAACAAGTGTTTTGAACTCTGCATTTGGTAGATTGCTTGTCTCCATTTTATTTAGTTCTTTTTTTGGAGTTTTGTTCTGTGCTTTCATTTGGGACATAGTTCTTTGTCTTGCCATTTTGGCTGCCTACTTGTGTTTGTTTCTATTTATTAGATAGGGCTGCTATGTCTCCTAAACTTTGTAGTGCGACCTTATATAGTAAATGTGCTCTGGGGCCCAGTGGCACAGTCTTCCCTGGTCACCTGAGCCAGTGCTCCTGGTATGTCCCTTGTATGGGTTGTGTGTGCCCTCCTGTTGTAGTTGAATTTTGGTTGCTGTTTTCTCATCAATGGGAGAAACTGACCCTTGGGCTGATTGGTGGTGATGACTGGCCATGATCAGTGGAGGAGCTGTTGTGAAGGTGCTAACCCTACAGTGTAAGATTTGCTTTAGCAGAGCTCTAGTGCCTGCCCTGTCTGCCCTTTAGGTGTGTCGTCCTCAGACCACCCGGGTGCTCTGTTTCAGACCAAAACTGGCCACCAGGCATGTAAGCCAGGGCCTCCTGGAAGAGGCCCTGCTGTAGGCCAAGTTCAGCTACACCCTATGACCTGCCTGGGGCCACCTGGCATGAGCCACCAAGCTATCAGCAGATGGCTACTACCCACCCTGAGCTTGAAGGTGCTTTGAGAGGCCAACCTGTGAACCATGGCCAGTTGGTACATGAGGCTAGATGATGCCTGTTTAGGTTTTGTGAACATTTTAGAGATTTTTAAAAAGTCTGCAGCTTGAGCCAAGATAGGCCATTTGAATGGAAAATTCAGCAGAAGAGAACTAGGCTGCAAGTTGGGAGGAGCAGGATCTCAGGGACTCACCAGGGCGGGGTGACCAGTGTTAGCTACACTGATGGAGACTCAGATATGGTGGCTGCCTAGGTCAGCAAGCCAGGTGGAGAAAGGCTCAAAAAAAGAACAGTCTCCTCTGCCAGCACTTTTGTCTGGGAGAAACCTGCCCCTCCAATTCTCGCTGGAAAGCCAGATAATTAGGTTCCTCCCTGTATGTCCCTGGCACCCTTTGAGCTGCTGCCCCAGAGCTGGAGCTCAGAGCAAGTGAGTCTGTCACCAAGTAAGTTTGTGTGGGGACCTTTAAGAGGAGAACCTCGGACTCCCCCAGCCCTTCATCTCACTCAGCCACAGTCTCCATTGGTTTCCATGGCCAGGTGCTATGGGGACTTCTCTTCTTGGCATTGAAACCCTGGTTTGGGGAGCCTGGAGTGAGGCTGGGATCCTTTGCTTCTCCAGGGGGACCTCTGAAGCTGAGATATTTTTCCCAATTCTCAACTGCCACACACAAGAGTGGGACCGGCCCGTTTCGTGTCTCTGCCCCTCCTACCAGTCTCAAAGTGGCCTCATCTGTGTGTCCCTAGGACTTTTGTTCAGCTAGACTTCAGGCGACTCCCAATGATGGCTATTCTGTAGTTGTAATTTTAATGTGGTTGTGAGAGGAGGCAAGCACAGCATTTATCTTCTCAGCCATCTTGACTGGAACTCCTCTCCACCCCCTTTTTCTAAAAAGTTTGGCATCAAGGTCTTGATGGGCATGTAATATTACATTACCCCAATTAAAAAAATCAGATTTGATTTACAGAATTTTTTTCTCTAAAACATAACCTACCAATCTACCATTAGTTAAGATTGGACTGTGCTGGCCGATAATACATTTTTGTTATTAATCAGCAACTGGTATTCAAATGTAGATGTAAAAATGATCTAAGTAATTTTTTCATGATAATCTAAAATTTTGTAGGCAATATACTAAAGCTAATTATTTACAAATAAAGAGGAGTTACTTGTCAAATTTAGTTTGTCATATAAGAAATTAATTTATATAGCCCCACATGGGTCTCTGTATTGATTCTGGCATAAAATTTATTGGCATAGCATTGGAACTCATATGCAGATATACATCAATACTAGATCATTAAAATCTAAGTTAAAAACAAAATCCCAGAACATTCATTCTAATAGTGAACTTTCTTCTATCCTTTTCTTTTTGGCAAGAAAAGTGTTTTTGACAAGCTTTCTAGAAGCAACAAGGTGTTCACATAAGACAAAAACAAGCTGCTGTGGACTGGGGTGGCACTATTAAATTTTTGTCAAATACAAAACTCACTCAATCCTACCCCAAATAAAACACCAGAATAGCTGGTTCTTTAGTCTTTCTTAGGGAGAAAAAAAAAAAAAAAGAATACACATTCACATACACACACACAAAAACCCACATAAAAACAAATAGCTTGTCATGAATTTAATGATAAGAAATGGTTGAACCTCAGAAGCTAGTTCTAGGGCTTGGATATAAGTCCCCCACAAACAATAGTGGTCAAATTTCTTCAAAAAGAATATTTATTCTGAATTACTGATGCTTGGTCAGATTCAGTTGAAGTTGCTTCCATGCCATCAGAAAATAAAGTGCTTACATAAAAAAATGGAAATTCTTTTTTAATTTTTCCACATGGAACTGAAATTGTTCACAGGTCACAGTTAAAAAAAGAGAGAACTGTCCAGATTGACTACCCTTTTTTATTTTCTCAGCTGGGCATTGCACTTGGCAATGGAATGTGTCTGTACAAACAGTATACTTTTACATTCAGGAAGTGATATTTCAGAACCAGCTTTTGTAAAACAATACTGTGGCTTGGGGGTAAAGTCAAGGTAAAATTTAGATTTCTTCTATTTCATAAATAAACTTTATAATAAACAAAACTAAGTCTATAAAGTAGATATATAATATGGCTATTGTATGGGATTCAACATAACTGCAAAATATTACATTTGATAAAATTAATGCTGCTGCCAGCAGCTCTTATAATTATAAGGGAAGGCAATTGGTAATGAATTCTTTTAACAGGAAATTTCAAATCTCAGGACCCAATGTTGCCCATTATTGGAGTTCAAAGGCAACTATCTCTAGAATTGTTCTTTTAATGCTTGTTGGATGGTTTTAGTTGTTCTTTTCTTGTAGGCACACAATTGTTGTCTTGATCTTTGTGATAAAAAGAGCCTTGCTGGATCTTTGTAGTGAACCCAGCTGGCTTGGTAACATGCTTGCACTTAGAATTCCAAAGTGGGGAAACAAAGGCTTAGAAATTATAGGCTGAGAACTGTTTGTTCAGGACTGTGGGAATCTTACCCTAGCTTGTGGAACCAATGGACTCTCTTCATTAGATCCACATTCATCCATAAACTCCCCAATTCCTTGACCTTTTGTCTTTTCCCAAACTTTAGCTTTAACTACAATAAAAACCAATGTGGCAACTTCTTTTGTAAATCAATTCCTACCAAAATTCCCAGTGTACTATAATTCTTCCCTTTCATGTCATAATTCCAAAAGGATGACATTAACTGATTCAATGTTACATTTATTTCCATAATGAGGATATGTCAAGGGGCAAGACTTTTCTTAAAGAAAAAAAAAGAAAAAGAAAAAGAAAAAAAAGACTTAGGCCTATTTGCATGATGATGAGTTGGCTTTCTCCCTGTCCAGATATGGCAAGATTTTTCCCAAGTTAATTTAAGCAAATAGAGTCTAGCATGATTATTTTAGACAGCTTAGATTAGAAAATTCAGTCCCAAATGAAGTATAATCCAGTGAAATTAATTTCACTGAAGAATATCAGAAAACAATAGCAATTTTACTTTTTTTTTTTTTTTTACTGAGTGTAAAGGTAGTCTCAAACCAACTAACATTATGTCATCTGATTACACAATTGTGACTTGGAAATGCCAGGAATTTTCCTTTGTGTGTCTAGATAATGCAAGTTGAATTCAGCAGTGTTCATATAAATACTTTAATTACACTGAAGCTTTATCAGCAGGGAGTCACGAGAACTATGTGAAACACTGGATAAACATTTTTAAAAGCAAGAACCATTCAAGGTATGCAAACAGCAGCAGCAACCATAACCACAACAAACTAGGGCAACTGGTAGCTCAGTCTTTTTTATGAGCGTAGGATTGAATTGTTTTTCTTTTAATTTTCCACTATTGCTTTGGGTAAAATACCTAAAAGAAATGGGAAAAATAAAGCCTCAGAAACTGAAGTGTCCTTTGAGAAAAAGTAAAAAGAAACTTGAAAAATAGTAGTTCAGATAAATTGAGACTCAGATTATTTATGCTTCATCATTAGATCTGAACACTAAAAACAAGGATAAACATAAATTCCTTTTTGGAATGCTTTAATAAACTATTCAAATTTGATAAAATGACTTACCAATGTGAAATCACATACTCACAGTCAAAGATCACTTTGTTTTCTAAATAGTCTTAGTTATCTTCTAAGTTTCCTTCTGAAATTTGTAGGCCCCTAGCATTGTGGAATGAAAGTTTAATGTGGTGTTGGCTCCAGTGTTACAATTTACAGCCATTAATTATTAACTGAGCAATTCATGGCTTCATACAAGAAGGAAAACAAATAAC
>NW_011888820.1:8241970-8251420 GCF_000151845.1 Pteropus vampyrus
CACTTTTTAAGCAATGTCCAGGTGGAAGGCAGGCAATAGTGTGAGAAAAGTGTAGGAGAACTGAGGTATTTGTCAATACTGGGAACTTTTGGGGACATTGTTGTCTCACCTGCTTATTTTCTTTTTGACAAGATAGATCATCTTTGGGCAACAACATTGTGTGACTCAATTAAATGAATAGCTCCAAATAAGCAAACAAAACTTTATTTTCAGAATCTCTCTTTGAGCAAGTGAGTTAAAAAAAGTTTTTCAGGTGCAGATTTTGGCTTAATTGGCAGGTCCCTATACTGGCTGATCGTCAAAATCCTTGTAAACTTGTAAAATACAGATTTCCAAGTGTCAGCTCAATTGTATTGAATCAGAACATTTTGCATGGTGTTTTGGAAATTATTTTTAATAAATATTTTAACAAAAATTCCCCAGGGAAATCTGATGAATGGCCAAAATGATCCAACCAGAGTTCCCAATTTGGGGTTTTATTATCATCACTACAAAGAAAATTTCTCTCCATAGACAATAAATACAGAGCCACAGAGCCTACATTTTCTATAACTGCATGCTGATCACAGTTACTTATTAAAATGTGTGATTCCTGTCATGAGCATAATTCCCATTTGATACATACTGAATAAGCATGCTTATTTTTATGTCTCATACAGTTGTCCCTTCTATCTGTGGGAGATACACTCCAAGATCCCCAGTGGATGCCTGAAACTGCACATAGTAACAAATGCAAAAGGTACTATGCTTTTCCTACACATACACACCTATGATAAAGTTCAAACTACGCTTGCACTTTGGGACTATTATTAAGTAAAATAAAGGTTACTTGACCGTAAGCACTTTAATCACACAACAGTTGATTATGCAACAGTCGATCTGATAACCGAGACGTCTACTAAGTGACTAACAGGCAGGGAGCATATACAGCATGTACGCGCACAACAAAGATATGATTTATTTCCCGCACGAGATGGAGCAGGACAGCACGCAACTGCATTACACTACTCAAATGGCGGCAAGTTAAAACTTATAAGTTGTTTATTTCTGGAATTTTCCATTTAATATTTTTGGACCATGGTTGACTGAGGGTAACAAAAACTGTGGTAAGTAAAACCACAGATAAGGGGAGACTATTAAGTTATTTTTTCTTAATTTTTAGTATTTTAAATAAAAAACACTTATTCTCATGTTTATTTCCCACCAAAAAATCTAGAAAACACTTTTTCCCTTTCGGCTTAAAAAACCTGGTTCCAACCTATCCACAGATTCTATAAGCTGCATGTACCATAGATTCTATAAGCTAGTGATATTCTTTTAATGATTTTTCCTGCTTAACTCAAAGTAAATTTTTCTTGTTTGCAAACGAGCTCTCATTATGGGCTTAGTAACAGAACGGTACAAACAACAGGTTGTCTTTTTATATGCTTCTCAGATGATGATAAAAATCATTTTCTGGAAATACTTTCATGTAATGACAAGTGTGTGTCTTTGAATTAGAAAAAGTTTTTGCAGATTAAAAAAAGTGGACTGTGTGTGTGTTTTGCAAAGTTATTTTCTATTCTTGTTGGGTTGAGCAGAAATTCTCTGCTGGCCTTATTTTTTAAATATTCAGTGAAAAAGAAAGCATTTCTCCTGTTTCCACTGCTACCACTGTGTTCCAAGCCATCATAGTCTCTCTGTAGATTGCCAGAACTTTGATGTCTTATAAAGTCTGGTCCCATCTGGAGAAGCAGCCAATATAAAATGTATATTGTGTCATTCCACTCCCAAGCTCAAAACCTTTGTAAGGGAATGGTAAGGGAGGAGAATTTGCTACCCCAAAATATGTCTTTGTCAAAATTAATGACAGTGGCTTTAACCTAGGCAAGAATAGGGAAGGCTTGTGTCATTATGAAAGCCCTGCAGGAAGAACTTTATGATTATCACAAAGCTCTATGGCTGCGGCATCTCCTTCTCTTAACTTCCTCTTCCTGCCCTTAGAAGGGGCTTCCTGCTTCTTCTTGACCCCTTCGGTGTGCATGTGGCCCACCATGCTGCACGTACCAGACTACGGTCCTTTCTTTTCCCAGAATAAATTTATTTTCTTGACAGAACACTTCATCTGCATTTGTTTATGTTGACTTCTTTTTGGCATAAGGACTATTTTAGGTTGATTATTTTTAAGAAACTGCAGACACAGGAAAAGCTCTGAAAACCAAGTAGAAGCTACCCTTTTGAGAGAGACAGTTACATTTATAAGGGAAATCTTCATTTATAAGGGTGTCTTGCTCGGTACCAGTAAGAAAAGGATGATGCTAAATCTCCAGAAATTCTTATATTTGAAGAATACAACGACTTAAATCTGCAGAACAACCTTACCCCTGTTTACTGTGCTTTTCCTGTTAACTCCCCCAGCCCCAACATCTTCTTTTGTCTTTAGCTGGAGATGGAATTTAAGGTGATGGCTTTGGCCATTTCAGGGAGTTATTCAGTTTTCTTCTCCCGTGTATCTAGGAAGTATACGTGTTATTAAACTTTTGTTTGTTTTTCTCCTGTTAATTTCTTTTATGCCAATTTGAATATTAGACCAGCCAAAGAAACTAGAAGGGAAGAAGAGAAAACTTTCCCACCCCTACAGAAGAAAAACCTCTTTCTCTACCAATCCTTGGTTCTCCTGCTGGAGCCCTATAAATCAGACTGGTTACAGACCGATTAACAAGAGAAAAACAAGTTTATTCACATGCGCATCACACATGTACACACGGGAGTACCCAGTGATGAGTAACCCAAAGGGGTGTTTAAAACTTGGGCTTATATACCATTTCAGGCTAAACAAAAGGGGCTTGGGACTTTTGGGCAGGAGAGGCAAGTTATGGAAAGGTGACCAGGAAACATATAGTAAACAAAGTTTGTTCAGTAAGGTTTCATATGCAAATTTAAGTCTGTGCCTCTTCCATTGATAAGAGTTGTTAAGAGTCCTCCTCTTCCTGGTATGAGAGAGGGAACTATCCTTACAAATGGGAATTTTCTTTATAAATGCAAATTTCCTTTACAAAAGGATAATGTGTACCCTGTTTTGAGAGCTTTTTCTGCATCTGCTGGTTCTCAGTGGACTTTAGATCAAAATAACCCATATGCCAAAGAGGCATATTTTGGGGTGGCATAATCTGGTACCCTATCCCCCACCTTCCACTTGTTTACCGTAACACTTAGAAATACGAAGTCATTATTATGGCCTACAAGGCCTTCTATCATCTACTTTGCCTATTTCTCTTGTTCTGTTCCTTCTCCTGGGCCTATGCTCACTCTCTTCCTTCATACCGACCTCCTTGCTGGACCTCCGTACACTAACCCTGCTGCTGTCTCAGAATTTTGCACTTGCTCTTCTCTCAGCCTAGATAGCTCGTCTCCTGGTGATTTGTGGAACTCAGGTCCTCATTTCTTTCAGATCTTTGCTGAAATTTACTCTGTAGCAGTGAAACCGTTCCTAAATATGCTCCTTAAAGTAGTACCTCTTAGCTCTACTTGCTCTACTTTGTTTTGCTTTATTTTCTTCCATGGCACTAAACACCATCTGACATATATATTCATAATTTGCTTATTTGCTTATTTCCTATCTTTCCTCATTAGTATATAAGACAAAAGTGTTTCTATTTTGTTAACTAAATTATTTTTACTCTGAGGACATAATCAAGAATACAGGTGTGGTACGTAATGTTAGGTAGTTAGTTAAGCATGAGTGACAGGAGCGAAGGCCCATCTCTGTAACCATAGAAACTTCCCTCTAAGACCGTCCTTAAGCTCCTCCCAGAAATATCTCCCTTTTAGGGTTATAAATTATCTCAAATTCTAGAGCACAAAGGCCTAGAGCACAAAAAGCTCCTGGCTAAACCAGCTACAAATGCATGTGCAGAAAGTACTGCCCATAACTTCAGTCTCATTATACCATCATTATAATATCATGACTATGCCCAGAAGTTCACGAATCTAATTATAACAGACTGAATTCTGGGTAAGCACAAGCAATTGCAAAGTGTTATATAGTAGCCAACTGTCAGTCGAGGTGACCTCACAAACGACCATCTAGGACCTCTCATCCTGGCCCAAATATAAACAGACCTTCCCATTTCTGCATTGTTACAGCTTCCTGGCTGGAAACCCGCCCCTCCCTTTGGGGCATACTGTCTTATCTCTTCACCTTTCAAATTCCACAGAGCTACAGCCTTTCTTAGTGTGGCCTGTTTCTTTCTAAAATGTACTTTCAATAAATCTTACTTTTTCTAAATTCTGCTGACCTGTAATTCTTTGCTGTGTCAGTGGGGAAGAACTGAAGGACAACACACAACACACAATGCCACTATCCACTGTTCTCCTCCTCCCCAACGCCTCTGGGACCTCGCTGAATTTCACCTCATCCCAGCGGTGACAGTAAGAAATATTTGTTGAATAATTGAATAATTAATCCTAAGTACAGGCAGAAGAGTAATCAAGGGTATTCATTTATTCATATATTAAATCAAGGAGATTCAACAAATCTGTAAAGAAATATGTAAAACTTTAGAATAAGCAAAAGGAATGATTGGGTACTCTTTCCATGGAATGCTGAAGCCTTCAGGGATTAGTTAATCCCTGAGAGGTTATGCACCTTTATATAACTCTGTAAAGTCGAAAGTAACTGGTAGGAAACTAATAGTCATGTGATAATCTTATCTACAGACATGTAAATCAATTCCGTCTCATGGAATTTCAACTTGGTTTCCCCATTGGCGAAGAAGCCACTTTTGGGTACATTGGCAAATCCATTTCAATATTCCTAATCTACTATGTATCTATTCTTTGGAGTCTCCTTTGAACAAGCTGTAACATCTTACCAGTTCCCTCATTTAATAATGAGTCAAAAACAATCTTTGATATGTGTTCATTTATACCTCTTTTCGAGATTTGTCCTTTAAAAATTTTGGAAATAAGCCTTATGCAATTTATTTTATTTTACATTATTTATTTATGTTTTTCCCAAAGCACATCTTTGGCATTATTGTTTTAGATTTGGCACTTAATGTCCCTGAATTTACTCATCTCTGATGACTAAGTACACTAATACCCGAGAAGTAAAAGTCCAGCTACTAAAGAAGACATGGAAGAAATAGATCGAAAGGCCAGGATGAGTAAAAACATGAGAGAATACTGAATGTTAAACTGTAGAAAGTCAGGAAAGATATTGACTTAGAAGGGGGCATTCATGTGTTGATAAGGAAATAGATACCTTTTGAAGCTCATTTCAGTTTTCATAGGCAGAGGCTAGTAGTCTGATATGAATCTTGATTCTCAAAGAAATCTTTATATTGAGAATAGTTTTATGATGTAGGAATGATCACTACTGCATAGTCAAGCAAAGATCCACTCTCAAGCAAGTCATGTTAAGCTAAAAAATTGGCCAAGAAAAAATATTATGTACGTAAACATTTTGTAGTCTAGTGAGTGATGAGAAGCAAGTGGATACTGTTTTACATGATATGCACTAAAGCTAGTGGGTATGCCTATCGTAAGAATAATGTGGGCATAGTCCAATGAGGTCTTCCGCTTTTTCAGAGATTTCTCTCTTTGAGATCAGACATCAAACACCTCAATGTGGTTGGAATTCACGAGAAGACATGCAACTCCTGAGGAACTATTAAGAACTCAGAATGTCGAGACAGAGAAGGATAACGTCAATATCCAAGTAATCAACCAAATTCTTTGGCATTGATCATAACAGTCACTGGTGCTAAATAGATTTAAGCACCCCCAACAATCATGGAAAGAGTCCCAAGGAAAGAGCACACTCCCAAGGACTGATGGCCACAGCAGGGTTGAGGACAGACAATAGATCCATAATGCCCTTTGTTCTTTTATTCATTCTCCCCGTAGGTATTTTTTGTTCCTCTCTGGTGAGAAGGAATTGGCTAACAGGAAACTCTGGGTGGAAACAGAATTTTTCCTTATTGTTTTGAAAAAGTGCTGCTGGTAGAGCTGTTATTTCTATGAAGACATCCAGTTGATAAAAGAATCAAGGGGCCAAATAAAATAATTTGAGTATAATTGGCAACCAGATTCTTACAGCTTGAAAAAAGGGAAGAATGTTTTGCTAGTGAAAAAAATAGATCAAAGTCTTTTGCAGGAACATATGGTATATTTTCTTGGTATGTTTCTTGACAGAGCCCTTTAGTTCTGTAGATTTCTGAGGCTTAGGTTATAAATTTGAGGGTTATGTAGACCCAAGCTTCATGTGTAAAATGTATTCGAATAACAAATCAGTTTTCACATTATTATTATTATAAGTTTTATTTGCTTGGTGGAGAATATACAATTGTAGAACTAGGATATATGCTTATTTCAAGGGCCTGGAGTGGAGAATATGGAAAGGAGAAACAGTAGAGATATAGAATTATAATGGATCTGGGTATATTAATTATATAGTATAGGACTGCTCTTTATCTGGAACCCCATAAATACATATTCAGGAATAAATCTTACAATAAGTAGCAAATTGTTTAAGTTCACATCAGTGTGGGTGTTGGGATTTACTTACATAATATGTATATATGTACATTGCATTGTTTATTATGTAATCCTTTAGATGAAATCTCTTAAATCATGCCAGGGCTTAGACTTGTGTGGCCTATTAATTTCTAGTATAGTCTTATAACTCTACCTTCTCCTTTGCTAGATGCTTTACAAAATGTTAATAGGTACAAGCATGACAAAGACCATGATCCAAATATCACACTGGGAAGGAAATAAAAAGCAAATAAAAATCCACCATGTTAAGTGCTCTCAAGAGGGTCACCTTTCCAATCCAGCTACCGTTACCGGAAAATACATACATTAAAGGCAAATTTATTTATGACTATGGTCCACTGCTTATCTGCACAATTTATTAGTCACATAAAATTTTTTACAATTTTGTACTACAGTGGATTTGACAGATTTGTCCACATATCTTGCATAGTACTTTGACGGGCTCTGTCTATTTAAATTTAAATCTATCTATCTATCTATCTATCTATCTATCTATCTATCTATCTATCTATTATTTTCCAGGTTGGGTATACACACTGTAATGTATATACAGACATTTAAACCTAGCCTAAACCCTTAACCTAACCATCACATTTCTAGGAGAAATGTTCTTCCTATATTTCCTTTGAGTAATCAGGAAAAAAAATGCATTAGTACTTCTATTCAGACACATAATCAAGCTCCATCTTTTACTCTCAGAACTGGAACGTAAATAAATCTCTTCTTCTTTTTATATAAATGCATATATTTCTATACCGAAATCCCTCAGTTAATTCATGACACTTGACATTAATCACATACACAGATCAACAAAGGCTTTGCTCTCATATGGAAACTAATTTAGAACATATTTCTAAATTACTGCTTGTTATTGCAGTCAATTTAGTTAGCTAGCTAATGACAATATCTGTTCATAATCAAAGTAGTCAAAAATACCAAGTTTAGTAATTAGACCACGTAATTCCATAAAAACTCAATTTTATAATGGAAAGTACAATGAGTTTAGCCAATTTTCTTCAAAAATTCCTCTATATTCAAAATTAGGAATTCCACAGTGTATTCTTTTGACATTTAAAGCTGGAGATGGAGTGTTTGGGTTAGAAAGCACAGCTCCCTCCTGGATTCTGTGTGAAATTGCTTGTAAGTCACATTACGTTCTAAATCCATTTCCCCTCAAACAATTCTGAGGGTATAACATTTACTCTTTGTCATTAATGTTCTTTTCTGTAAGCGACACCAACATGAATTGTAACACAATGAAACGATTAATCTTTGTTGGGCAATTTTAATGATTCTATAATTATAGAAAACTACAGAAAATCATGTTTCTCCCTTTATCAACTCAGATAGTGGCATTTCAATGTTAAGACAAAAAAAAAAAAAAGGAAGGGGAGAATTTCTGTATTTTTGTTTTAAGAATACCATATTAATGGAAATCTATAAACCAAACATAGATAGTGTCACAAATGCAAATAGATACGTGGTATAACGGGTGGTTGTGAAAAAAATCCAGCCGGAAAAAGCACTAAAATAGGCTAATTTCATTTTTCCCAGCTGTCTGCCTTTCAATTCTTTATCTCAGCTATCCGGTTTGAATAAATTTCATCTCCCACACTACAAGTAATGAGCAGGCAATGACTTATGAAGCACAGAGACCAAGTTAAGACAGAATTAGAATACAATTTTAATGAGAAGGAGCTGAGAAAGTAGAAGTGCTACTCATTTGACAGACTTGGCAAAATACCCAATATTATTTCAAATGTTCTTTCCTTTCTACAAAGAAAGTGTCAAATATTAAAATAAAAATTTAAAAAACAGAGCTCAGAAGAATTCATTAGGGATAGCTTTTTAATGTTAATTATAAGCTAGAAAATAGTTATTAGAGAAGTCATTTACGGAGTCTAGCAAATGTGACCTAAAATGTAAACGTGTTAAGTATACTTCTGTGAAAACAAATAACATGCTTTGGTTTCTCTGGAAGAAAGAAAAACACATTAACATTCAGGCAACATGCATCTCTTTGAAATGAGGTCCAGAAATTGTTGGGAAAATGTAGAGTAGACAAGTATTTTCTTTGTTACTGCTTGCTTGAAAGTCTATGAACTAATGTTATTATATGGTCTTGAAATACACAGAAAATAACCTGGTGTGAAAACAAGATAAACTCAGGTCTGAAGTTTTTCTTTCAAGGCTCGATACCAATGCTCAGGACAGGAGAAAGAACCTAGGTGTGGTGGGGACCATCCCCAGGAGGTATAAAGGGAAATGGTCCCTGGCAAATAGGAAAGATTTGCACCAAAATGAAGGCATTTATTTTCAAATTTAAGACAAAACAAAACAAAACAAAACAAAACAAAAACACAGTGTTTTGTTTTATAAAAAAACAAAAACAAAAACAAAAAAAAAACCTGGATGCCACAAAATAACAAGAAGTAAAAAAAGTTAAGAACCCCAACCTATCACGTTGTAAAGGGATTTTCAAGCATATTTTCCCACTCAGCTTATGTCAGGGGGTACCTCATCTTCCTGCCTTTTCAGCTGGGCTGAGGTGGAGTCTGGGTCAAATTGAGCAGCACAGCAAGGATACTCACGTTCTGTATTTTAAATTCATTCCCCCAAACATCCTCCTCAAAGGTAAAAGGAATCTTTTTTTTCCCCTCCCCATGCTCCTACATACTCCATACTGTTTCTGTCTTTCTTTTAGTGATTACTTCCTGTCGGTTTTTCTAGTGCAGAAAACATCTGTGATTTGCTGCAGGCTCTCCGTATTTATTCGGAGAGCCTCACAGCAGGTGCTACTTACAAAAAAAAAAAAAGGCCCCTACGAGCATGAGCACACTAGTGTTATCCCATGACCCTCGGGTCACACTGCTGGTACTGCACAGTGTTTAGCAAAAGAAAGCTCCTTCC
>NW_011888820.1:8251470-8261553 GCF_000151845.1 Pteropus vampyrus
ACGTGGTATAACGGGTGGTTGTGAAAAAAATCCAGCCGGAAAAAGCACTAAAATAGGCTAATTTCATTTTTCCCAGCTGTCTGCCTTTCAATTCTTTATCTCAGCTATCCGGTTTGAATAAATTTCATCTCCCACACTACAAGTAATGAGCAGGCAATGACTTATGAAGCACAGAGACCAAGTTAAGACAGAATTAGAATACAATTTTAATGAGAAGGAGCTGAGAAAGTAGAAGTGCTACTCATTTGACAGACTTGGCAAAATACCCAATATTATTTCAAATGTTCTTTCCTTTCTACAAAGAAAGTGTCAAATATTAAAATAAAAATTTAAAAAACAGAGCTCAGAAGAATTCATTAGGGATAGCTTTTTAATGTTAATTATAAGCTAGAAAATAGTTATTAGAGAAGTCATTTACGGAGTCTAGCAAATGTGACCTAAAATGTAAACGTGTTAAGTATACTTCTGTGAAAACAAATAACATGCTTTGGTTTCTCTGGAAGAAAGAAAAACACATTAACATTCAGGCAACATGCATCTCTTTGAAATGAGGTCCAGAAATTGTTGGGAAAATGTAGAGTAGACAAGTATTTTCTTTGTTACTGCTTGCTTGAAAGTCTATGAACTAATGTTATTATATGGTCTTGAAATACACAGAAAATAACCTGGTGTGAAAACAAGATAAACTCAGGTCTGAAGTTTTTCTTTCAAGGCTCGATACCAATGCTCAGGACAGGAGAAAGAACCTAGGTGTGGTGGGGACCATCCCCAGGAGGTATAAAGGGAAATGGTCCCTGGCAAATAGGAAAGATTTGCACCAAAATGAAGGCATTTATTTTCAAATTTAAGACAAAACAAAACAAAACAAAACAAAACAAAAACACAGTGTTTTGTTTTATAAAAAAACAAAAACAAAAACAAAAAAAAAACCTGGATGCCACAAAATAACAAGAAGTAAAAAAAGTTAAGAACCCCAACCTATCACGTTGTAAAGGGATTTTCAAGCATATTTTCCCACTCAGCTTATGTCAGGGGGTACCTCATCTTCCTGCCTTTTCAGCTGGGCTGAGGTGGAGTCTGGGTCAAATTGAGCAGCACAGCAAGGATACTCACGTTCTGTATTTTAAATTCATTCCCCCAAACATCCTCCTCAAAGGTAAAAGGAATCTTTTTTTTCCCCTCCCCATGCTCCTACATACTCCATACTGTTTCTGTCTTTCTTTTAGTGATTACTTCCTGTCGGTTTTTCTAGTGCAGAAAACATCTGTGATTTGCTGCAGGCTCTCCGTATTTATTCGGAGAGCCTCACAGCAGGTGCTACTTACAAAAAAAAAAAAAGGCCCCTACGAGCATGAGCACACTAGTGTTATCCCATGACCCTCGGGTCACACTGCTGGTACTGCACAGTGTTTAGCAAAAGAAAGCTCCTTCCGTGAACAACTGAGAGAAAAGTGTTTTTTTCTGGTAGGCTAAACTTTTTATGAAATTATAAGTCAGTATCTTTACAGTTTTAAACTGAATGTATGGGCTTTCAAAATTATGTGTAGATACAGAATTCAGATTTGCATGCCATAGTAAACGAGTGACTGAAAAAAAAATCTAGTAATTTTCTAATGCTGCTGGTGCCCCTAGGCTCCCATGCCCCAAATTCACTTCCTTGACTTTGAAGTCTGGGTCCTCTACAGCTGTGAAATTTCCTGGATAGCAAACAATGCTGGGGAAACTCGGTTGTGAGAAAATAAATTTGATAGCCATGGGCCCCTGTAAATGTACTTTGCTTTTAACACCCAATAAATGTGACCAAAAAGGGGTGTGCTACATTTGTCCATAAATGTCGCCTTCTTTAAACAGCATGTTAGAAACTCAGTTAAAAAGATTTAATGGAGCTAATTATAGTTTGTGAATCTCTCCAGCTTTCTCCTTATTGTTGTTGTTTTTTCCTGAGTTATGCAGCCTCATCCACTGGAATACCTTACCGAATTTTCTTTAGCCTGGCGACATTTTCTTTAGCCTCTACAGGAGAAACTAGTTATACCTCTATCCCTCAATTTCACTTCTAACTTTTCAAAGTAATGTAATGAAGAAAGTAGAATTGGATCGAATCAGACTCTCTGGTTAGAGTTTCATTTCTAATGAAATCAGTACTATATGGGCAAAATAGGGAAAATTCCATAACCTCTCAGACCAATTTCTCTCTTTGGGAAAATTGGGATAGTAGTAACTACCTCACAAGGTTAAATGAAATGAAATGGGTGTAAAGCACCCAGTTCAAGCTCAACAAATCTTATTCCCCTTTCCTTTCCTTTTACTCAAGGAGTTTCTGTTGTATATCTGACATTTGGAAACTTGGCTTTGCTGTCAATGTCTAAGCAATGACAGTGTCAAGGATCCATAAGGCTTGTTTGAGAACAGTGTTTTTCACGGGTTCCCCAGCCGCACTATTCATGGTGAGAGGTTCCTCCGAGAGATCATTTCTGGTATTCCACACAAATCAAAATTATTCAAGGAGACACAGGCATTGATTATTTTTTCTTTGCTTCTTGTTTTCCTTGACCCCTATGGCAGCTCTACCAACATTATAAATGCTTCACAGAACTTATAAAGCTGGCTTTTGGCAAGTAGGTAATGCTTCCCACCTAGCTCATTTTCCTAGATCCAGGGGAGAACGTTTCTCCTGATTATATTTAAAATATTTTTTAAAAAATTTAATTGTGGTAAACTCATAACATAAAATTTACCACTTGAACCATTTTAAGTGTATATAGTTCAACAGTGTTAAGTATATTCACATAGTTGTGCAACAGATTTCCAGAACTTTTTCATCTTGTGAAACTGAAACTACCCATTAAACGACTCTCCATTTTCTCCTCCCCCCGGCACCTCTGATTGTATTTTTAATTATGGGTCTTGGTCTAGTTTCAGATGTGGTGATATAGAAACATATGTCTGGTAGTTATTAGAGTATATTTACAAAATAGCTGTTTTTCATTGAAAAAAAAAAAAGACCCCTATGTTCACAAATGTATATAAAACACTCATTTCATGCTACACAAAACATTAACAATAAGAGCAATTATGTAAGAAATATTGATGTTTAATGCTCCTCCTCACCTGTAAGATGCTGGGTGAATATATTTATAACTCTGGGCTCTGATTTGTTTGAGAATGGAAGATGGTGTAACATGTAAGGATGGTTTTCCTAGAATATGGTGATTATGTTGGAAACAACTAGATTACATGCTCTTTAGCCATGCCAAGTGATTCTTGAAATACTCTCTGGATAATTGAGGTCAAAGCGATTTTTTGGCATCTAATCTACCACTTCTCTGCCTCATTTGGCATATTTAAATTCAGCCTGTATTAGTATTTGAAGGAGGCTTATTTTCTTTGAATAAGTTACAACTTAGAACATTAATTGTTAAACAAAATTTGAAAAAAGAACTTCACTAAAAAGGAGAATTTTACTTCAAAAGGCTTAGCTCTTATTATGTATGACCGTATCCCATTTCTATTTCCAGACTTATCTGCTAATTTCCCATGTTGCTCTCAGCTAGAGATACAAATCCTAGCATCACATCTGCCTAGCATTGCCAATATTTTTTCTTACTAAATGGTCACTAAATGTTTTCTTTCATCTTCATTCCCCGAGTATAAGTAAAATACTTTTAAACATTAAAAATATTATCTTAAAAATCTATCCCTGAAAATGATTTAAAAAATAAAGAAATATCATGCCATATATTGGGAAAGTATATCAATTTCATTAGATGAGTGTATTTTTCAAAAACTCTCCACTTACATACTCTTACTGACACATTTTGTCATGATACACATAATTAAAATATCATTAAGTTTATTACTGTGCCAGATTTAAAACCACAACAGAAAACAGAATTCACCATTGCATTTCTTAAAGTCAAATCTTGTGACAAGCTAAGGTCACTTCTGTTCAAACCCCAAAATATTCCCCTCCCTTAGGAGGCTGGGCTGTTACTAACATTTTTGTCAAGAAGGACTTTTTTTTTTTTTTTGTGAGCAATGCAGTCATTCTCAGTGATAAAATGAAAGGTATATTCCACTGTGTACTATGAAAGAGATGATCTATTTTCCACAGAGCTAGCTGAGGATCCACTGCCCGCTTCTTCATGCTGTGAACTCCTGATTGAAGCACCAGCTGTGATCCAGGGTTTCAAAGAGACCTCGGAAATGGCAAAGCAAGACCCTGCATTCAGAACTGACAAAGCCAAGCTGCCGGGGAAGCAATAGCTATTCTTTTGGAATGCTTATCGTGGGGAATGTCGTTGACAAAAAGAAAAGACTGGAGAGGGAGGGGAAAAGGAGGCTTTTGTACGATATGACCTGACAGACCTGAAAGGAAATTAGAATGCCGCAGAAACATGGATTTTCTTCTTCACCTATCACGCGTAAGACAAATAACTGGTCATTATAGACAAAATAAGTAGTTGGAAGAATATTTCTTTCTGAAGTTAGCCTCATCAATATAAATGAATTTTATTTGGCTCATTATTAATTAGAAAAATATGTGCAGCAAATCTTGTCCTGATAGGTATAAGGAGATTCCAGGGAGCCCTAAATTATACACAAACTGTCACCCCTGTAGCTTCGAGTTAAAGTTAAAAGGTGTGTGTTAACTACTCAGGAATGAAAAGCAGCCATTTCTCCTCTGGGAGAATTGTTTGTTTCTTTATTATTCTTAGCCTCTAAACATTTAAAAACATTTTTATCTCTTTTGCTAACCCTAGCCATAAAGAAAAATATGTATAAGGCAACTCTCCGTTTTGTTTTGTGGTGAAAGTTGATATGTCCATTGGTGTCCCTTGGAGACTGTCACTCCCAGATGTGGAGAGTGTCATTATGACCACATAGTTCTGAGTTGATCCTCTGTTGGTGCCTGAGTCGAATCCTCAGAAATCAGAGATGCCCTAATAATGGCTGACCAGGGGACAGCAGTGCCCAGAGCCTCTAGCTCAGTGTTATGGAGAGTGTGCTATGTGGTGCCAAGCCATTAATGGAACAGCAGTGCTTCATCTCTGCCAGAGGACCACGCACAGGGCAGCATATTATCCTCAGCCATTAAGCACAGTCACAAAGAGATGGTCCCCCAGTGGGCTCCAAGACAAGGTGGAGAAGCCTTTACTGAAATGCAGACATAGCTGCATTTGAAAATCTGTCTTGCTAAATTCAGTGCACTCTGGATCTTCCTTTTAGCCTCAGAATTGCCTCCCTAGATGCCGGTCAGTCAGACAGTACTTATTTAGTCACACAAGGCTGAGGAGGTGAATTTCCAAACACTCAGTTGTTTAAATAAAGATAAGTAGCAAAGCTTGTGGTGTTATAATCAGGCACCTATCTACAGGACAATTTCTAATGAGGCAGGGTATTAAAAACAATCTATTTACACTAGCTTATCCTACTTTTGAACACTGGCGAGTCTCTATGGTGAACAGATTAAGTCACATTTTTGCTGACCTACGTGGTAGTACTTTTATTTAGTTGGTTCCTTATGCCACAAGCCTAACAGAAAGCTGGGATGTCATCATGTGCATTCTCTGCCTCTGAGCCTCTGATGATTCTAGGCATCTTGGAAAGATAGGGGCTCTGCCCTCTTGCTTCTGATTTGCTGGCAATAGACCTTCAGCTAACAGTATATCTGCTCAGCTGAAGATGGAGTACTAATCTAGAGGGACTCGAAATGGCTCTGTCATTTTCTAGATGACAGCTCCTATTTTCCACTGGCTTCTGGCACATGTGCTATTATCCATCTATGTCAAGAAGACACTTGCTTATCTGGTAGCTAAGAATGCTTTTGTTAAAAACACGTTACTGCAGTTCATCAGTCTTGTGAGCATGTTGTTGATTTTGCTAAACTAAGTTTAAACTCTGCTGTGGTTTTGCAATATGACATCTATTTTTATTAGATATTGTCATGATTATTTATAGTGTCTTAGAAGCATACAAGGGTTTACAAAAAGACAAGTTAATCTGCCAATTGAATAGTGTAAAACGAAAGTTTCAGGACTATGGTATACACATTAATTTCATTCTTCAACTTTGGGCAACTCTTAGTTAAGAAATTACTAAAGAGGTAGACGTTGATTCAGAACCATAAAAAACAAAATTCAATGTAAATCATGTACGTTTCACAATAAATGATGGTAAGCATTTAAAAAAATATTATATAAAACTAATCATCTAATTATAACTCATGAAATAGTATAAAATACTAAAGAATATCATCAGAAAATGTCCTTAATTAAGTTGTAGAAATAACACTTTTATTCAAAACTGGAAAATATTTGTTTTACTGATATTCTTTTGGTTTGACCTGTCTGCTCATGTCCTTTTTGCTCAAACAAGACATTACCACTCAGAATTTGTGCAAACCCTAACTGGTCCAAACTAAACTTAATCTTTCAGGAAGCTTCTGAAGAGTTCACATCTACCACGATCTGCCAAAACTTTTGTTATACATTAATTCACAGCCAGTAAGGTTGCTAACAGTGCTCAAGGTAAGAACATACCACATAATCTTTAAAGAGTGGTACCTGAATGTCAAAATCAAGTGGTTTCCAGCTGGCCTTTCTTATACTTGCCACCCTGAACCACATTCTGTCTTTCTCTTCTCTTCCTTCCCTTCATGCAAACACAGACTCAGGGCCCTTCCTACCAGCTACTGGGAGTCTGCCATGTGGCCTTATTAATGGCATGGGTGGAGGAGCCAAGGAGAGTCAAGGGATGTCCCTGTGGCAGCTGTCTACTTTCTTTCGGCCTTTTAAAACTGAATGGCTATGACAGGCACCAGAGAAATGACTTGTAAGACCTGTTTTGAGATTTGCTGCCCAACAGAAGCCCCTGCCTTATAGAGGACAGATGAAACCAAGGGCTAAAGTCAGTACCACGGAGTCTTCCTGAGAGGTTCTAATTGTGGACAGGATGTTATAAAGTGGCCAGAGCTCTGTCCTTGTGTCCATTTTCTTAAATTTTCATTCAATTTAGCTGCTGAAATAAACTCTGAAGAAAGGATATGGGCCCCAACATTATTATTATTAAGGAGATAGTTGAGTAACATTAGACATACAAATAAAATCAGAAAAGTGATCACAATGACTAAATAGAATGACGGCATCTCTCATAAACAGAAGTACTATATTTCTTGAAAGGAAAAAGAATATAAAAAAATGAAAAGGAAAAATGGAAAATCCTGGATTTATCTTCTTTTTAGCAAAATGGAAACATGGAAGCAGATTCTAAAAAGACAATGGTGCCAATTTTATGACAAAGAATTATATTTCTAAAAAGAAAAAAAAAATCGAACACGATAAAGAGCCTCCAATTAATTATACTGATATCCACATAGTTATAAATTAAGGGAAAAAAGGGTTTGCTACTAGGGTAAGTTATTTACTCTTTAAAAAAACTCACAGATAAAGCGCTCATTTTTTGAATCGAATTTTATATAGATTATTCTGCAACTTATGAGCACACATACACGTGAATATTTTTTTAAAAAATCAAGTGCCTCCTTTTCTTTCTGGATCTCTGTCTGACTTCTTTAAAATGGGTGTAATAATTCATATAAAGCAGAACAAAATCAAATTAAATGTATATAACTTCAACCCCATTAACTTGAATAAGATTTTTTTTTTTTTTTTTTTACAGAAATAGGGATTTATTAGTAGAAGAGTCGGGGGGAAGGCAGCACCAAGAGTCATGAGTGCGGGTCCAGGAGGCCATGATTAGGGATATATTTGACCCCACAGCCATCTGGGATGAGCCGCTTTTCAGCCATCATGTCTTCAAACTCATCCACATTAAACTTAGTAAAGCCCCACTTATTGGAAATGTAGATCTTTTGACGGCCAGGGAACTTGAACTTGGCCCTGCGTAGAGCCTCAATCACATGCTCCTTGTTCTGCAGCTTGGTGCAAATAGACATGATTACCTGGCCAATGTGGACCCTGGCCACTGTGCCCTGCGGCTTTCCAAAGGCACCCCACATACCTGTCTGGACTCTGTCAGCCCCAGCACAGGACAACATCTTGTTGATGTGAATGACATGGAACGGGTGGAACCATGCTCGGATATGAAAGCCATCTTTGCCACAGCTTTTCACCACGTACTTATTGGCACAAATACGGGCAGCCTCCAGAGCTTCGGAAGAGAGCTGCTCATATTCATTTGACAGACACCATGCGGCCACAGAGTGGGAACTCATCCACTTTTGTCTTCTTCTGCCCCAGGTCAAAGATTCAGATCTTGGCATCAGAGACAACTGGGCAGAAGCGAGACTTTGGGTATGGCCTGTTCTCACAACACTAATAACATCGTGCGGGTTGGCAGCTCATGGTGACGCAAGGATCTTCAGTGGCACGCCAGAGGAAAAGAGATGAATAAGACTTTTAAACAATGAGCCTTGGAAATTTTTATGCTAACCTCATTTGACTATTTTTTTCACCACACCATAAAAAAACAATAGTAGAAAAAAAAACAACCGGAAAAAATGACAACAATGACGCAGAAGATCAGAAGAGTAGAAGACAACAATAGCAACAAAAAAAAAAAAAATCACCTTTGGAATATATGTCTTTATAAAGAAATGACTACAATGTTTAACCATGTAACTGTAAAGATGAAGAAAGAACTTTACTGTCTTCAAACAAGGACCAATACCTAGAATATGTAGAAAGTGTTAGCAACAGCATTACAATTGTATTAAAGGGGATTAATCCAAGGGGAAAGGATTTGGGGAAATAAACTATTTTCCCAACATTGTTTTAAGAACTAGTACTTACTAAGGCATTTTTTTTTTTTTGTATTAGTTTTAAGCACCAATATGAGGTCATCTGCAGAGACCACCTTTTACAGAAAGGCTTGATATCAGCTACATTGTCCTCCACGGGGATAGAAGTGAATCAGACTATATGTCCTCCCAGGATGTGCAGAGAGGAAGACTCAGAGCTACAAAGGGGGTTTCAGAGCCTGCGGTTCTGCCTACAGAGAAAAAACTGGTGCCACTCTAGCACCTTGCATAAGTGAGTTGACAAGTTCCACGCCTATTCTGGGTCTCCTCACTCCCAGCTTCATCCATAAGAAGAAGACCCGTCATTAGGAAAATTTTTTCTTTATCCTTTTATAAAAAAAGATCTTATAAAGCAAAACAATATGCCCTATGAAATCTAATAGTTCATACTTAGAATATGCAGTATTACTTGAAGAACTTAGAAATAGCAATGAATGAAAAAGATAGAAAAATATTTTGATTGTGCCCTTCATGTAAAGTACAGGTTGAAGCCATCCTGCCTAAAAATGTAAAGGCCCAGGAAAAATAAATAAATAAAACCCAGAGAAAAATGGGATGGGAGCAGGGAATAAATCTTACTTGTTTTCATTATTTCGAGTTCTACTGTATCAAATGAGATATAGTAGATACAACAAACTAACTAGGTACCATTGAATATCAGTGCCATTTGCTAGCAATACGTTTAACAAGTATTCTGAAGTTCAGTTTTCCTGCCTGTAAACTGGAGCCACACTGGCCTGCCAGATCTGTTGTGATAATTCCATACCAGGCAACTCTGCTCAGCTTGGGCCCTGCAGTCAGCATCTCCCAGCCTCAGCGGCTTAGTGGCTGTACTCTGGTCCATCCCAGAAGAGCCATGCAGCCACTAATGTCCAGAGAAATGGATCACAGGACATTTTTTACCTTTGGAAAATCCCAGGTTCATCTTATTATATCCTCACAGAAGTTAGCGGGACTGGAGGTAAACTCTATATTAAAAAGCTACATCAAATATACTCATTGAGCTCATCTGTCCTGAGATTTTATACGCTTGAGTTCCCATTTTTTTCTCTCCACGTAGAAGGTATCTTAGTTGTGATTTGTTATCTTCCATTTCATCTTGTATTGCCTCTTTTTCTTTCCAAATCTAATAGGCACCAAATGCCTATCACGGAATTAAGAATTTACTGCCCCGCTTCCCAGATGATATAAGTCAGGACCATTGAAAGTAACAGAGAGGTACTATGGAAAACAGTACGGAGGGTCTTCAAAAAACTAAGAAT
>NW_011888820.1:8262975-8264654 GCF_000151845.1 Pteropus vampyrus
GTGTTTTGAATTACAAGTATTATGTTTATGTCAAGGATTTTATAAGTAATCGAGTGGATTTCATTAAAACATACATAATTACAGTCCATTCCTTTTGTACCTCTCAAAATTCACAGATATTTTTACCTAGCTCAGTTCGAAGATTATTTAGCAGATGTTTCAAAAATTTGGGAAGTCTCAGCATCTGAAGTGTGAACCATACACAGAACTGACATCCAACTTTTAGAGACTAACAAATCTATTGCATAATTAACTGGGCAAAATGACTACAGTGAAATAAAAGCTTAAACTAAATCTAAAACTAAATATCGACTAAAACTTCAAAACCGAACCTTAAGGACCATTGAAAATACTCAAGTAACTTTGATATAAACTTTAAGTAGATAACAGAATATAAGTATTTGAGAAATTTTTAATTTGGCTAACAGGCTTTCAGCAAACTGGCCTTGAATGAATTGATTTTTGGTGAACTGGTTTCTGAAACATAAGCGTTTGGTAAATGAGTGAACTTGAAAAATTTGACAAGCTGGTCATTTGGTCAATTGGCTTTCAGAAAATTGATTTTGAGGGAATTGAGTTCTTCCACAATTCCCCAGAAATAAATGATGAATGGAGCAATAACAAGATGGTAGATGGTCATACCAATTAGAAGTACAATAAGTCATCAAGTGTATTTTTTTCTCAGGTCCAGGAATTGTGACTGCGCAGTGAATTTGAGGACAAAAGCATTAAGTACTCCCCTTGCAAGTTTAAAGAACTATCACCTATTGGGCTTATTAGAGAGCAAAACAAAATCAGAACTGGCCTGATCATCTATCACCAACTTCCCCTCTCTTACCCTCCCAAGTTCCCAGAATGATAGGGTTCAAGTCTGATGCCTTTTGGAGAAGTGCAGTGTTCTTGGAGAAAGTTGTTCCCTCCCTAAAGCCATGGGAGTGGGGCGGGAACTTCAAGAGAATTGCTCTTAAATGTGGGGGTGTACACAAGAGGGGAAGACTGGCATTCATTCCCCCTTCAGATGTCTTCTTGGCCATTGAACCTACTGACCCACTCGTCTGCTACTTGGTCTAAAGAAAAGAGAATTGAAGAGAGACAGTGTGGTGTAGGACTGCCATGAAGACAGAAGTAAGAGTGGCCCTGCAGGTTTTCAGTTCCTGAGATAAGAGTGATGGGTCCTGCATATGCCAGCAGGTCCAGGAGTTGGCTATGTTGTGAAGATGAGACCAGAGACACCAATTGATGGGATTACTGACATGTAGGGAGCAAAGATATAGACACATGGGAGAGATGTCATAAGAACAATCCTGGCTAGTGTTGGCCTGTCATCCATTCTTAATAAGCCCATAGATAACAGCAGTTGTAGCTAATCAGGGAGAGGACTATACTGTCACCCAGCTTAGTATACATTTGTGCCTTTCCCTTTTCTTCCTCCCTGCCTCAGCACACTAGATGAGCTTGTCACTAAAAGGAAGGATGTGAGTGAAGATGATACCTCCTCATCCCCCACCCCTTCTCCAAGCTGCTGGAACCACAGGTTCCATGTAACAGTGAAGGTAGGGAGACGACAAACTTAACATGGTGTCCGAGATTCAAGTTTTAAGAATGAACAAAATTGAATCTTACATAAAAAAATGACACTGATTTTTATAACTAAAATTCAAGAAAGTTAGAGGAACCAG
>NW_011888820.1:8265919-8275528 GCF_000151845.1 Pteropus vampyrus
GAGATTCAAGTTTTAAGAATGAACAAAATTGAATCTTACATAAAAAAATGACACTGATTTTTATAACTAAAATTCAAGAAAGTTAGAGGAACCAGACTTGAAAAAGAGTTCCAGTAGAGCATGGCTGGGGGCAGTTACTGGAAAAAATGAAACCCTTTCAGGTTTAAACTGCAATTAGTTGGACTCCTCAATAATCGGATTGTGAGAGTTTGTGGAATGAATCAGCCAAAAACTAGTGGAACCATAATTAAAGTGTTTTCAAAGGGAATGGAGAAGAGAGATTATGTTCAAGGGAAATTTAGAGGAAAGGATTTGCACAATTTGGAAACAGAGTGAATATGGAAAGAAAAATATAGGATGACTTGTTGGTTTTTGTTTTGAGTGTTTTGTGTTGACATTAACTGAGAGACTGAGAATATAGGTGGAATAGAAGAAAATAAGACAGGATTGGAGTTAGCAATGCCTGTGGAGAATCCTGAAATAGATGGCAAGAAGAGAGAGTAAATGAAAACATTTTCTCCCTTATTACACTTAAGGAATAAAAGATATAGTTAGGAATTTCTAACTGTATGTATGTGTGTGTGTGTGTGTGTATAGTCAGAAATATGTATCTATGTATAAATACATATACATATACAAATATGTATATATAATATATGTGAAACAACGTGAACATTAAAAAAGTATATAAACACTTCTTGTAAATTATAACATACAAAGTGGGTATACAGGTGTTAAAAAGAAGTAGGAAGGGCTTCTAAGAGTGGAATGTGCCTAATCAGGGCAGATCTTATAAAAGATGTTTCAGTTTTGAATACAGTTTTCTACTGTGTTGAAAGTCTCTCTTTTACTATCAATTTTCCTCTCAATTTAAAGATAAGAAATTTATAGTTTTATTTTTTAAAAGTGTGTTGCATTTTTCTGTTTAGAAGAATAATGTCTATTCATAGAAAATTTGGAAAATATAGAAGAGAATGATGATGCTGCTTTCCATTATATAGATATTTTATTGTGTCTATTTGAGTGAAAACATCACTTTGTATCCAGATTATAAGATTGAAAACAGGTTGAAATGAGCTAGGAAAATTGCTGATTTTTGCGGAACGTTCCAAGTGTAGACTAATATGAATCTGTAAGTAAGCAGCATGCATGTCCGTGTGCTGGAGGTGGTGTTGGTGGCAGTTATATCAAGCTAACAATGACAGTTTTTGTGCTGTTAATATGAAAATAGAAAGTGTGAGTATGTCCTAGATACATGATAGCATATTATTTTTGTTCAATAGAAACAGATGTTATGAAGAAATTGAATCAGAAAAAATCTTGATAGAAATATTTTCACTATGCTATACAATATGTAAAGATGCAAATTCCTGGGGGTTGGGGGGAGGTAGACAAGGGTAAGGTGGGGTCAAATATTTGGTGGTGGAAGAAAATTTGACTTTGGATGGTGAACAATATACGTATGATATATTATTGAACTGAACACTTGAAACCTATTTGATATTATTAACCAAAATTATCCCAATAATTTTAATTTAAAAAGATGTAAATTCCTTTTCTCTTTTTAGCTTCAACTCCTCTGGGGAACTAGGAATGATTTTATATATATATATGAAATAAATAACCTAAATATAAGAAAGTAAATTTCAAAGATAAAAATCTGGTGTCTTGGATACTTCCAGTATGAGCTATCTTATTTTAGCTAAGTTGTTTCCTTTTTCATTTGTGTACAGAATGTAAAAATATAAAGGTAGCATCGGAAGTCAAGAGTCAATTAAAGTGACAGTAGAATCTTAAGTCATGAATTTACTGTGTCTTTTTCATCTTTTTGATATTTTCTGTAAAATTTGTAGGAGTGTTGCATTTTCATCTTTCTCATTTAGGAGTATTTAGACAAATGTGAGCTCTACCTGTAATGTTTTACTGCTCATCATTAAATTGTTAATCTTTTAAAGTTTTCAAGCCTTAAGACCTCATACTTAGTATTTCAATGTAGTTCAAATCAATTCAATAATGTATCAGTCATGGTTCAGTCAGAGAAGCAGAACCATAATGATAAATGAATATATATGGATTTCTTCTTTTTCTCCTTCTCTCCCTCGATCTTTCTTCCTTTTTTTCCTCCTCTTTCTCCTCTTCCCTACCCTCCCTCCCCTCCTCCTCCTCTTCCTCCTCCTCTTTCTCTCGTCTATTACCTATTTAATGTTTTGGGTTTTATTGTTGTTTAAATATTAAATTCACTTGCATTGCATTTTGGTGTTAGAGTAGTGAAATAGGGATTCAGATTTAAAAGACTAAGTTTTTAAGTATTAAGATTTCTATTCCCTCCTCACCTGATTATAGGAGTCATTGTTTAGAGGTTGTCCTGCTAATTGCATTCTAAATCAGAAATTTGTGGCTCTGTGATAACCTGTGATAACCTCTCGCAATTGCATTACCACTTTCATTGCTTTTTTTTTTTTTTAAATACTAAAAGGCTTATGTTATTTATCTTCTCTTAATACCTTTCCCTTTTTACTTTTCTAGGTCAGGTTTCTGGAAAAGAGTCTGAGGTGGAGAATTGCATGCAGAAGGTTTACTAGAGTGTGTCTTTAGGAGGTACACCCATAATGGAGTAAGAAAACACTGGGCACTGAAGTCTCAGGCATTCCATAGGAAGTCCTGGAATTGGGATAATACTTCAGAATTACCCCAAATTGAGGCAAGGGGCCTGGGCCTTTGTAATCTCATACCAGCTAGTCGCTGAACCTTGAGCAAGGCAATCCACTGTGGGAGACAGCGTCTAGTAAGGTTCTCAGCTGAGGTCCATTGGCACATGTTCCCAGCCACTGCGGGCTTATGGTTGGCCCTGAAGAGGGGCTCTGTGTGGGGTGCCAGACAGAAACCAGTTGTTCATAAATCTTATTGTCATTCTTACCCTTTGCCCTGATGTTGCAAAACCTCTACTCTGGTTGTATTCTAATATTAGTGTAGGTATTTCTATATCTAGTTAGTTATTTTTGGCTATGTTAAGATTTTCTTTAAAAACTTTCAAAAGCTATTTCTTCATTTTTTTTTGGTCTATCTATGAAGAAAATTAAAAAGTTTGAATATTTTATTTCTTCTATTCAATCATTTTTATAGGAGAGTATGTTTCAAAGCAATTCTGGAATGGAGATCGGGGGTTAAATGGAAATTCAATTTCCAGAAATTTGTCAGATATCAGTATAAGATAATTTATAAACATACTGAATATCTTCCAGGGAGAGGTCAGGTGTTTGATGAGGTGGTATAAGGTATAACGCACGGACATTTTCCTTAAAGCAACCAACCCCAAGGTAGAAATGAGCTGGGCATGTCCAATGAAGAGCAGAAGCCTGGTGTAACTGGGGTTAGGTGAGTGTGGAGAAACAAATAGGAAATAAGGTCATAAAGGAAATCGGGAACCAGATCATGAAGGGCCTATAGCATCATGGTAAACAGTTTGGATTCTATTCTGCAAGCAGTATGAAGCCACTGAAGGGTTTTGAGCAGAGGTGTAACGTGACCTGACTTATATTTGAAATATTTCTTTTAGCTTTCTGTGCAAAAGAATCAATTGTGTTCAAAGTGGCAGGTAATGAGGCTATTAAAATAATTCATGAAGAATGATGGATGTTTAGACTAGATGTATAGAAGTAGAGATGGTTGGAAGTGGTCATTTTCTGGATAGATCTGAAGGTAGAACCGACAGGGTTTCCTGGTAGATTGAAGAATAAAGTTGCTTTTAACTGAAATGAGAACCATGAGAAGGAGCATGTTTGGGGGTTTTGTGATCAGTTATTTAGTTTGGGAGAGTTTTAAATTTAAGAAGCCTATTAAAATTATAAATAAAGTTGCTGAGAGAGAAACTTGTTATAGGAGCTAGGAATTCAAAGGAAAGTTAGAGACAGAGATGTATATTTGGTTGTCATTAGCATACAGATAGTACTTTTATGGATGAATTCCTAATGCAGTGATATGGATAGGTAAGGTAAATCTGAGAATGGAGGTCTGGATCAATGGAATATTTAGAGGTTGGCAATATAAGAAAGAATCAACAAAGAAATGGATGGAATGCCCGATGAGCTTGGAAGAGAGTCAAAAGAAAGTGAGGTTATGAAAGTGAAGGAAATATCTCAAGAAGGAGGTAAAAATAGCATGTGTCCACTTCGTCTGATAGATTAAGATGGAACTTGAGATTCGATCATAGAATCTAGCAATATGGGATCAGTGATGACCTTGACAAGAGCTACTTTGGTGAGGCGATAGAGACAAAAATCTAATTGGATTGAGTTAAAAAAAGGGGTGAGGAAAGAAAGTGTAGACAGCTATTTCATAGGCATATTGCTGTAGAGAGAGAAGTGAGGCAATTGTTGGATAGATGTGTTTGATCAAGAGAGATTATGCAAGTATGCTTTCCTGGGAATGGTCAACTCGGAGGGAAAACTGAAGATGCAGAGAAGAAAGAGAATGAATGGTAGCTAGACCAACATTTTTGCATTGATAAGAGGGATAAATCCAATGCACATTGGTAGGGATGACCCTTGATAGGAGCACAGACAGTACATCTACAGAAATAGCAGATTATATGCAAGAAGAGTATATTTAGTGGTGGGGACATGTGGATACTCTATTTTTATAACTTTTGTTTCCTTAGAAAAACAACAGCAATGCTTTTAGTTGAGATTGAGCAGTGGGGAGAAGTTGAGGTATGTGGAGAGGGTATAATATGAAAAATATTATCTGAAAAAATGAGAGGATGCATATACTAGAGAAATATATAGAATGCAGAACAATTAACATGTACAAATAAGATAGCACATCCTTAGTAAGTGAAATTAAATCCTCGTGAAGCCAGAAATATTTTTTCCCCTATGCTGCCTCTCCCACCCCTGAAATATCCACCTCACAACAAAAGGCCCCAAACCATAGCCATTTATCTGTTTGAATTTCTAACTACCATCTACCTGTGGTAAGAGAGAACTAGAATGGAGGAAGGTAGGTGACACGGGCACACTATATGGACTAGAAAAGTAGATGGGCCCCAAAGCCTGCAAAACTTATTTTTTAGCGTTTGAGGTTTAGGTTCCTCGGGCAAACAGATTCAGAGATAACTGAAATTCAAGTGGCTTATGTTTCCAGGTCCAGAAGAATCTTTGTATCGTCTGGCTTTTCAGGCTTAGCAATTTCTAAATTTATCCTTTCAAGTAGTCTTAAGTCTTCCAAGTGGAGGGAACCCAATTAATATAAGCCACTTCTATGCCCCATGTAGGTTAAAGTGTTTGAAGTGGCAGAACAACGTAATATTTGGTGAAATATTTTATTTTTCTGTGTTGGACCAGGCTTTTACACAAATATGAACTCATTTAATCCTTAAATCAACCTAACCAGTTATGTGTTTGTGTTAGAAATATTTTCTCTTCTCATCGTACTTTTTCTACCGGGAGTTACCTATCACCCATCATTTGTGATTTAGATGGAATTCTGTCTCCTAGCATGGACACGTATTCCAGGTGATTTCTTAGCATTATCCTTCCTCCTTGAATGGACCAATGGAGTCTTATCTAGGAGTTGATATGTGAGTATTGGGAGAGAAAAAAATCTGTATTTATTTATTAATTAACTCATTCAATATGTATTAATGAGTATTTACTATGTTCCAGATACTTTTGTAGGTTTTGGGGATAAAAAAGTAGGCAAATAATTGTCTCTATTTCTAGGTAATTTCCTTCCGCTGAGATTGAGAACTGGGAGGATCACATTATTCAAGAGATTCCACTTGTTATGTCTTTTTCCTGCCCAATCTGCCTGAGAATTAAACTAACAAAAAGAAAAACTGAGCCAAGAAATTGGGAAACATACCAACACTGATATGTCAATTTTGCGTACTTGGTTTCAGCTTTTCCTTAAATTAAATCTATTCCTCAATATTTAGGTCACATTTATTTTTAAATTTTTCCTTAAGCCAGTTTGAGTTAGATTTTCATTTACACTATAAAATCTTTTTAATGAGTGCCTGTGAGTAGGTTAAAACTCTATTGGGTGTGGGGATGTAAAGAAGAAAAGACATAAGGTGCTGGCTTTATGAAATCTTATAATAGGGAAGGTAGATAATAAATAAATGATTGATAAAATTTCCGATAGTAATATGTGCTTTGAAAAAATTCGGAAAGGTTAATGAGGTAGAAAATGTATGTGTGCATGTGGAGGAGTGTGGAGACAACTTTATTTAAAATGTCAAAGAAAGTCTCTCTAAGGAATTGACATTTGAGCTGAGATCTGGGTTGTCAGGGAGCCAGCCAGGAGTTTCCAATAGGGGAAAATACAAGTACAATGTCTGACATCCAGATGCACTTGTTATATTTAAGTATCATAAAGAAGGTCATAATAAACAAGGTTAGTGAGTGAGGCATGATAGGTTCATGTAGTGCTTTGTACAACTTGCTAAAGAGTTTGAATTTTATTATAACTGCATTGGGAAACCATTGATAGCTTTATGCTAGAAGCATAAATTCACTTGTATTATGTCTCAAAACAATAACTTTGACTTGAAAAACAGACTACAGTGGGATAAGAGGAAACGCAGTAGGGAAGCCAGTTAAAAGTCTTAATCCAAGTGAGAAATGTTGCTGTCTTGAACTTGGGTGTTTGTGGTGACGATAGGGGAGGTGGTTTGAATCCAGATATATTCTTAGAGTAAGCAGGACCTCATGATGGATTGGATGTATAAGTAGATGGTGGGAGTGATCAAGTGTGGGCAAAGAAGTTCAAGGAAACAACGAAGACGTTTTCTAGGCTTTTGGAATAAGTCACTGGATGAACAGTGGTGGTACTGAAGGAGACTGAGAAGATTTGGTGAAGAAAAGGTTGATAGGACTAAAGATGGCATGAGAGGATAGATGTCATAATTTTAATATTGGATGTGTTAAGTTTGAAATGTTTCTTACCTATAAAAGAGTAGATGTGGGATTTGCCAGGATGGAACTCAGGAAAGTCATCTGGGCTCGATGTATATATATTCTATTTGAAGCCATGAGATATGATGAGATCTCCCAGGGAGGTGGGGATAGATATAGGAGAGAGTCAAGGACAACGCTCTAGGATAATTTTAGAATTCAGGCAGAAAAAGGGGAGTCAGTAGAAGAGATTGAAAAGTAGTTGACCCTTGGATAACATGAGTTTGAACTGTGCAGGTCCACTTATATGCAGATTTAAAAAAATAAACATACAGTCAGTCTTCCATAACCTTGGGTTTTGTATCTGTGGATTTTTCATCTGGAGTTGGGAATCCATGAATGGGGGGTGCCGACTTAAGTTGAATGTGCACGCGCGCGCGTGTGTGTGTGAGAGTGGTGTTGGCACCGATAACCCCCACCTTATTTAAGGGTCAACTGTAATCACTAGTGAGGTCATAGAAAATCCATGTGATGTTAAGAAAGTCAAGTGGAGGAAGTGTTTCAGGAGGAAAGAATGTGCTCAGCCATGTCCACTGAGGACCAGCTACCGAGAGTCCGGTAAGATGAGGACTGAGAGTTGTATGTGGTTTTCTAGGTTGTACTTGAAAAGACAAGTTTCAATGGAGTGTTGGTAGAGGCAGGAGCTTACTTGTGATGGACTGAAGAGAGATGGAAAAATCAGGACCTAGAGACAGAGAGAGTATAGACATTCTTGCAGAAGAGCAGAGAAATGAGGCAGTTGCTAAAAGGGAATATGGAATCAAGAAAAGGTCATTTGCACCCAAGCGTCCTGACCAATACTGTGTCATTATCCTCATCATACAGATGAGGGAAATGGGGCTTAGAGATTGTATATGACCTGCTCAATGACACAGCTAAAATGTGGTGGTTTGTTTAAAGTCAGATATTTTGCTGACGTCCACACTCTGATACCATCTGGTAAGCTTTGCTGTTTATACCCCATGTACAGTATCTAACACTAATAGGCACTATTATAGTAAACTGTAGCTGTGATACACAATGTATCATTATATTAGTATTGCTGTTATTGTTATTCTGATTTCCAAGAGTCAAGAACACATTTATCACAATACCCATAATATTTGCCATCCATGTAAAGTAGAAAAATAATAGCAAATGATGCTTGCCTTTCTAGACTGCAGTCTGGAACATGATAAAGTTAATAATTTAGCTGATAATGAAAAGTTTTAAAACTTAGAATTCTTTTTTTTAAATTATCTATTCAAGGCACAATGGTCAAAAGTAATCACCAGGTTCCAGGTGTATAAAACAAGTTAATTTTTTTTCCTAAGAGAGTTAAAAGCTGTGTGTTTACTTACTCTCTGGACTTTTATAGTTCCTAATTGTCAGCATTACGTGATTGGTACAGGTACACATCTCAGTAAGAATTCATGGGACAGTCCTTTATGGTTCATTGTGTAGTCACTTGTCATTTGCATTTATATTTTGAATTTCTTCATTAATGCCTAACCTTTAGATTCAGTGCCCTATGTGCCTGTTTTCTGAGATACACTTTCTTCCTGTTATACAATTACTTTGAATATTTATGAGCTTTTCTTTGTAATTTTCCTATACACTATTTGGTTGCATATAGGTAGGTGACCTTGAACTGGTCAGATATCCTTAATTCTTGTACTGAGTTTTGACTGAATTACCATGCTCTGACTGCCTTTTGGCCTAAGCATAGCAATGGGCACTAGTTAAGTGAAATCTAATTGCTGTCCTGCTGCTGCTTCCCTTTGTGGTTCTGGAAAGATCACTAGGCTGCCCGGCTTCCTTCAACTCTCCAGCTGAGCTGGTAATAGACAAGCTTCTCTTCCCAGACTATTAGATTCTGGGCTTTTTGTGATGTCAAATATTTCAATGGTTTGTGCTGTTTTTATTTCAGGGGAGGAGTAGTTCTTACTAATCTTACAAGAGTGTTGTGAAATTAATTAGTTAATGTTCACAAAATACTTTGAAGATTAAAAAAGCCCAGCACAAGTGCTTATTATTGTTTTATGCACACCCAGGGCCTAGCTGGGCAGGCGAATGTGTTTCCCAGAGATGAAAGGATTATGCAACATAGAAAATTGTGGTTTAGTACTGTAAGGTTGGCAAACAGGTTTTTCAGGATGGCATATATGGGAATTACTCTCATCAGAACACAAACGTTCCACCAAGGCTTGGAAGAATGTCATTTGCTAGAACTAGTGTTGGTTTCCAGAGTATCCTAGTTAAGATGAATATTGTTTCGTGATGTTGAAGTCAATAAGAAGACTGATAAGTTTCTCAGATAGAGATGAAAGAAAGGAAAAACATAGGTAGCTCTAGGGCTCTGAGGTGCTAATGCTATTGCAGAGCTCTCAGAATGCTACTTGATGGTAAAATGGAGTGCTGAGTGACTGGAATCCTGCTTGATCAAGCTCAATATACTCAGCAGTGTTCCAGCTGAGGTCAATGAGTAGAACCTGCAGGTTTGCAAATGTATATATTAATCTTGGACGCTGCTGGAGGAGTTTTCATTAGTACAGCTTTTCTGCAGGAGAAGCTGATAATAATTACCCAAAGCATTAAATGGGTATATTCCCTTAAGCCATCAATTTCTCTCCCAAGAATTCATCTTCAGGAATATTTACCTGTTTACTTTGCC
>NW_011888820.1:8275578-8279989 GCF_000151845.1 Pteropus vampyrus
ATGTGCCTGTTTTCTGAGATACACTTTCTTCCTGTTATACAATTACTTTGAATATTTATGAGCTTTTCTTTGTAATTTTCCTATACACTATTTGGTTGCATATAGGTAGGTGACCTTGAACTGGTCAGATATCCTTAATTCTTGTACTGAGTTTTGACTGAATTACCATGCTCTGACTGCCTTTTGGCCTAAGCATAGCAATGGGCACTAGTTAAGTGAAATCTAATTGCTGTCCTGCTGCTGCTTCCCTTTGTGGTTCTGGAAAGATCACTAGGCTGCCCGGCTTCCTTCAACTCTCCAGCTGAGCTGGTAATAGACAAGCTTCTCTTCCCAGACTATTAGATTCTGGGCTTTTTGTGATGTCAAATATTTCAATGGTTTGTGCTGTTTTTATTTCAGGGGAGGAGTAGTTCTTACTAATCTTACAAGAGTGTTGTGAAATTAATTAGTTAATGTTCACAAAATACTTTGAAGATTAAAAAAGCCCAGCACAAGTGCTTATTATTGTTTTATGCACACCCAGGGCCTAGCTGGGCAGGCGAATGTGTTTCCCAGAGATGAAAGGATTATGCAACATAGAAAATTGTGGTTTAGTACTGTAAGGTTGGCAAACAGGTTTTTCAGGATGGCATATATGGGAATTACTCTCATCAGAACACAAACGTTCCACCAAGGCTTGGAAGAATGTCATTTGCTAGAACTAGTGTTGGTTTCCAGAGTATCCTAGTTAAGATGAATATTGTTTCGTGATGTTGAAGTCAATAAGAAGACTGATAAGTTTCTCAGATGGAGATGAAAGAAAGGAAAAACATAGGTAGCTCTAGGGCTCTGAGGTGCTAATGCTATTGCAGAGCTCTCAGAATGCTACTTGATGGTAAAATGGAGTGCTGAGTGACTGGAATCCTGCTTGATCAAGCTCAATATACTCAGCAGTGTTCCAGCTGAGGTCAATGAGTAGAACCTGCAGGTTTGCAAATGTATATATTAATCTTGGACGCTGCTGGAGGAGTTTTCATTAGTACAGCTTTTCTGCAGGAGAAGCTGATAATAATTACCCAAAGCATTAAATGGGTATATTCCCTTAAGCCATCAATTTCTCTCCCAAGAATTCATCTTCAGGAATATTTACCTGTTTACTTTGCCATTGTTAATAACTGAAAAAAAATTTAAACAATGTAAATGTCCAGTAATTGGGGATCGATGAAGCAAATTATAGTTCAGGCATAAAATAAAATATTATAAAGCCATTAAAATGAGATTCTAGATAGTTATCTGTTAACAAGATAAGGTACTCGAAACATCAAGTTAAGAAAAAGCCAGGTATAACATACATCGTGATAAAGAGATTTTGAAGTATTTTTATTTTCTTATCTGCTTATCCCTATTTTTAATTTCCCTATATTAAGCATTTATTATTTTTATAATTAAAAAAACTTGCATATAGAAAAAGAAAATATACATTCCCTTTAGCATTCATGGAGAAAGAGATATACCAAATAGTAAGACCACACAATTGGTGTAAAAGCTTTGGAAAAGATCCAAAGGAGAGAAATGAATGATAGGATAGCTTGTTTATCTCATAGTCATAGGCTTTTTCTCGGCCTCAATTTTCTCTGAAGCTTTTAGCCACATGATTTGCCCCTCCTGACTTTCATGGGCTCAATGTCACAACCTAATAAAGGCCTCCTTCCAGGTCCATACCCAGCACTCCTTGCCTCATACCCAAGCTGAGACTTGAGATACTGAGGATCTACTCTGCATGCACTGGAAGCACAAACTAGCAATAAGGGGGAGTTAGTGTCCTATGGACAGAACCTTTGACCAATGGAAGACAGCTGCCAGTAGCTATAGCCTTCTCCCTTCTTCCTGTGGATACATGGCCCTGACATGCAGTAGCTCATATGACTCTCTGAAGACTCTAAAGCAAGAATGAGCAATCAGTAGACCTCCATATACAGGAGTGGTCAGCTCTATAAAGCACCATTTTACCTGGCTCTTCCTTCCTTCTCTGACTCAGTTTCCCTTTCCTTCACTTCTGCTTTCTTGTATTACACTTCCTAATAAAGTGATAGCACCCAAACTTTGCTTCAGGCTCCGCTTTCTGGGCTAAGACGTTGAATGATACCTAGACAAAGAAGTACTGCAATTCAAAGGTACTATTGCCATTTATTCAATCAGACTTAAAATAATAATAGCTAGTAGTTACTGAATGGTTTCTAGTACCAGACTCTAGACATATTATTGAATCCTCGTAACAACATTTGTAATTGAAGAAACTTTGGAGTAAAGAGGTTAAGAAACCTCAAGGTCACAGAGCATGGGAACTTAAATTCATGCGTGTCTAACACCAATTGGATGCCCGTCACACCACATGGTATACATGGGCTATAGGAGAATCTTAAGAGATGTTTCCTCCCTCCAGGATCGTGGTCGGGCTAAGCATCCACAAGTGGGACACATTAAACATCAATAGAGAGTGAAAGATAGTGTTTGGTAAAATGTTAAATTGTGTAACATAGAGCATAATTGCTATCAAATTCACAAATTAAAGAGAAATTCAAGGGGCCAAAAGGAGTGTCAGGGAGGATATTGCACCAAGGCTGATTCTTAAAGGATGAGTATGATAAGATGGAATGAAGAGAGGAGTAAAGCCAAAGAGATTTTCGGCCAAGATGGCAGAGATGAGGATTAGCATGACGTGTGTGTGGAATACAAAGAAGAAGTCCAGAATAAAAGAAAAATGATCACTGGTGAGACTAGTAAACTTGGTTCCTGCAGAGCCAGATTATCGTGGTTCTTGAATGTAGGGAAAGGAGCTGTTCAGTCACGAGCAGAAGAAAGATATAATCATGCAGCGGAGAAAATGATTTTCTAGGGAGGAAGAATGTAAAGACAAGGAGATTTGGCTATTGTGTTAGAGTCAAGGAATATAGTAATATATTGCTAGGTAGATGTAAGGATTTTATGTTTATAAATTAAACACACACAAATCTGATGCAGTTATGGCATATAATGAAAATATGGGTTAGAATTCTCTAGAGTCATCTGTCCTGAGGATATAAGCTCCCATAACAGTAACTTAATTTTAGCTAAGACCATAAGGAAAGATAGCATTTATTTAATGCTTACTATGTGCTGGGCATTGTGCCAAGTTCTCTGCATATCATTAATCCTTATGAAGCTTTTATTATCTCCCATTTCACTTGAGAAAATTGATGTCGAGAGAGATTCAGTAACTTGTCCAAGTTCAGTGGCTAGGAAACGATGAGTCAGAATTCAAACCCTGATCTATCTGACTTCTTGGTTGGAGACCTCTCTCCTCTCCTGCCTCTTTTGGGAGTCAGCTTCCTAAAGCCCTTCCCCTGGGAAGGTTTGGGTTACCTGAGACACAAGAGTGACATTTGTTCTTTATGAGCATCCATGTAAACTATTTAAAAACTAAGAATTTTTCAGTTTATGAGGATTTTAGAAGACTTTGCATCAATCTAGTTGGCTGACAAATTCCCCAGTTAAGCTGATTTGGCATTGAGGGAATTTAATTCAGTGCCATTTCCCATCACTCATAGACAAGAGCAAAATTAAATAATGAAATTTGCCAACATGCTTATGCTGACATACCTGTTCACTATGAGAATAAATAAAAGTACCCATAGAACGTAAGTTCTAGGAATTAGTAAATGGGAAGTGGTGACACTTTTTAAGAAAACTGATCAGTTTTTCCCATGGGGAAAACTTGTTGAATTAATAAAAAGGAGTATGAGCCAAACAAATAAGCCTTGCAGATTTTTTTTTTTTTCGCAATAAGAACGATCAAGACCTCCCGTGTGCATGTTTCAGCAGAGTATATTTTGCACTCAGGTAAGCTGAGTGGCAGCATCCTGGTGGAATTTGAGAGGTTCTGGGGGGAGATTTCTCACTCTGATAGAATGGCACATTCATGATAATAGGTGCTTGCAATTTCAGCAATTAGGTATTCCTTTTTGTCTTCAAATAAAGGTGTTGGGGCTTTACAAGTTACTTATTAAAATGCAGATACCTCTGGGAGGCATAACACCTTGGAGTCTTTTTAGATAATATGTTGAAGAAGATTCAAGTTAATTCAGTTCATTTCAGTTCATTTCAGTTCACTTGACTTCAGTTTGATTCATCTGAGTCCCTACTAAGCGCAAAGCCCTTTGCTGGATCTTCACTGTGGGAAGGAAAGATGAATTAGGTAAGTTTTAGTCTCCTGCAAACTTTTTCAAGGGACGGATAGAGAGTAAATATTTTTGGCTTTGTGGGCTACATGGTCTCTGTCATAATACTCAACTCTGCTATTGCAGCCAAAGTACATGTAAATCGATGTGGCTCTGTTCTAACAAAACTTTATTTACCAAACAGGCTGTGGGCTGGAGCTGACCTCTGTCCTAGA
>NW_011888820.1:8280494-8289456 GCF_000151845.1 Pteropus vampyrus
AAAAGGACATTTAGCATGGAGACTTTCCTACCACACTGAAAAACTCAAAGGAAATTTAAGAAACTTTATTATGCTTATAGAAAGATAAATAACTGGTAATAAACTGTTTTATAAAATCGAAACAGCCAGTGTCTACCTGAACCTAGAAAATATTGCAGCCCCTACCCCTGCTGTTGGCCTAGATTTGTAATATCTGTATTTAGATGCTACCTGTACTCATTTCTAAGGGCTGCTGTAACAAGGTACTACAAACTGTGGCTTAAAACAACAGAAATTTATTCTCTCACAGTTCTGGAGGCTAGGCTTCTGACGTTCAGGTGTTGGCAGAGCCATGCTTCCTCTGTAAGCTCTAGGAGAGAAACTGTCGCATGCTTTTCTTCTTGCTTCTAGTGGTCACCAGCAATCTTTGGTGTTTTTTCTTTTTTCTTTTTTTGGTTTGTAGATGTACCACTCTAATCCCTGCCCATTATCACACTGTGTTCTCCTCTCTGTGCATCTGTCTCTGTGTCTCTTCTTAGCAGGACTTCAGTCATCTTGGAGTAAGTGTTCACCCTAACTCTAGTATGACCTCATTTTAACTTACATCTTAATTACATCTGCAAAGACTCTATTTTCACATAAGTTCCCATTCACTGGTACCAGGTATTGGGACTTTCATATGAGCATTAACCTCATCCTTGGATCTGAAGGGCAGACGTCATATGGAATAGTGGAAAAAACATTGGATTTGAGTCTTAAGGCAGAGTTTGTGGCCTCGTCTGTAAAATGGGATTAAGAATCAAGAAAATGATAATTAGGAGACATGCGAAGAAATTTTTCAGAGAAGCCCTATAGAATTTAAAGTATAAAATGTAAGTGGAAACTAAATAAAATGTAATGTATATATTCCCAGGTTAACAGGCAATCTGGATTTAACAAAGAAGCAAGCTCATGGCCACATCCCATCCATGGCCCTTGCAGTTGCAGTGAAGTCCTGATTCTACAGGCCACGGTTCTTGCTGCACTGCCTTGTCTTTTTAATCACAAACTGCCAGAGCCCTGGGCATACCCTAATCACTCTGGAAGAGGAGCTGTGGTTTGGAAAGGTGTTGTCCTTTTACTTTCTAGGGAGGCATGAACATAGCCTGTTTTCATTTTGTCAGTTTGTCTCAAACAGGGGTGGTTCCTCTGGATAAATCTCCTGCCTCCCTATTGTCTCAGTTTAAATGATGTATCAGACATGCCACTTGAAGCCCTAAGAATACTGAGTACTGAGCGAGAAACTGTATGACTTAGTAGAATGTAGGGAGACCTTGCATCTGAAGTTGGGTGACACAATGTGTCTCAGTGTCTTCATTTATAAATTGAGGATGAAAGTACCAATACCAGAGATTCACCGAAGTGAATACCATTGAAACAAAATGTGAAGGTCTTAGAACAAGGTCAGTCATCAATCACGTTAGTAACAAAAGCTTGGCATTTTAATTCTCTGTCAGGATTAGGACAAGTCTGCTGCATTAGGGGAGTGAAAGGGGCAAAAGATACTCTAGGATTCTAAAATATCTCCTTAAAAATTCAGTAGTTCCCAGGACATACAGAAAAAAATACCCTCAAGACATGGAATCTCTCTATGAAGCCCCATCCCCATGAAAGTAGGAGTGAGAGACCACGGTCCCAGTAGGCAGCCTGAGCTAGATGGCCAGAGTCCAACTCCCACTCAGTCTGTCAGGCAAATACTCACCCACAGGACTGCTTATAAACGGCGGCGGATGCCACCCAGAGCTGCAAGTCATTTCAAGGGAGGTAGGACAGGTGGGTGGAAGATACTGTAGAAGAGGCTCCACGCCTACCTCAGATGACACAGGACTTAATTTTCATTTGGGAAGAGGATCCATTTGGCAATAATAACCTTATGTTAGTGAAGAAAACAGCAGAGCTGGGACAGGCTAGGCCTTTGGCTTCTTCCACTGAGAATTTAAAATTAATTGAAGGTTTGTGGAGAGCATCAAGGGGCAAAGAAAAAAGTCTCTGTTTATTTGTCCCCTTCCCCTCATTTTTCCCCCTCTCCCAACTACTTCAGAAACTTTTGTTCTCCTTGTCACTTACTAAGGTTGCTAATCTATGCCATGTTCTTTTCCCACTTAGAGATAGGGTCCCCAGATTTGTTGTTGCAGGGAGTAGGGGTCAAAGACATATATTTTTAGGAAAATGAGAACTCATGATTATGTTCAAGGAGATGACATTTCATTTGTGTGTGTGTGTGTGTCGGGGTCGGAGACAGTGCTTTGAGACCTGTTATTAGAATGAATCAGGATTAGAGATTCTCACCCAGAGACAAATGATGGGGTATCTGAATTGCAAATTACAATCAGGCCAACTTCTCTCCTCAGCCTCCTCCCATTCTACCATTCCATGGGGGTGAAACTAGGACAGTATTAATTGTAGGGTAATTAAAATGCTGTGGGTGGAAAGATGAGATTAAAGGGCAGAAAGCTGAATGAACAGGTGTCTGTTCCAAAATGCAGGTGAGCTGTCAGCCCTGAAGCAATCGAGAATAGAAAGCCAAGCTATTGCCAATTAATGATGAATGTTAATTCTTATCTCTTTCTTTTCGTACTAAATATTTTCTGTTCTAAATATAGGCTGGGAAGTAAACCCAGCCTAATATATGTATATTTCAGGAGACAGTATGGCAAAGGGGACTTTTTGGTTGTTGCTGTTATGAGATCCCGTACATACAATTTGGATTTGGTCATGTAAACCTGAAAATGAAAAGTTGTCAGTGAGAAGTAAAGCAAATATAGACTCACACAGTTGATTCAGATCTTAAAATGTTAAGGTAAGAGTTTGCCTTCAGAGCAAATCATGACTTGGGAAGCATTAGAAATTTTCTTCTTACTTAACTTGCTGGGGGAATTTCTTGATAAAAGCCTTATACAACACTTGTAAAAGTAAAAAGTCATATTTTGATTTTTCAAATTCTCATGTAACATCAAAACACAAATTTTTATTACAAGTCAAAAATTTTATTATAAACTGTGGGAGGGTGCTTAGAAAGGCATTGGAAGAAAGAATGGCAGCAGGAATACATAAATATACCAAGAGTTTGAGAGTGATGAGCAGCATAACAAGGGGTATGAGTAAAATTTTTCTTTATTCAGAGAATGGTGAGAATGATCAGGCAAAGTTTCTTAAGAAATAGCATTCGAGTTAGACTTTAACGATGAAAAATGGAGACTGAGGGGGAGAATAGTCTTTACAGATGAGTAATAGAGAAATAAAAAGAAGATGCATGGACCATATATTATAAATGTTGCATAGTCTTTTTTGGACAAAATACAGGCAAAGAGGCAGGTTGATATGTTAGTGTTTCTCAATGCTGGCTGTACATTATTTTTGGATGATGTGATATTTATATGGAAAACCTTAAAGACTCCACCAAAAAAATTATTAGAACTAATAAATGAATTCAGTAAAGTTGCAGGATACACAATCGATATACAGAAGTCTGTTGCATTTCTATACAACAATAATGAACAATCAGGAAAAATTCAGAAAACAATCTCATTTACAATTGCATCAAAAAGCATAAACTATCTAGAAATAAACTTAACCAAAGAAGTGAAAGACCTGTACTCTGAAATATATAAGACACTGAAAAAAGAAGTTGAAGAAGATATAAATAAATGGAAAGATACACTTTGTTCATAGATTAGAAGGATTAATATTGTCAAAATATATTTACTACCTAAAGTAATATACAGATTCAATGCAATCTCTATTAAAATACCAGTGGCATTCTTCTCAGAACAACTAATCCTAAAATTTATATGGAACCACAAAAGACCCCAAATAGCCAAAGAAATTTTGAGAAAGAACAAAGTGTGAGGCATCACGCTCCCTGATATCAAACTATACTGCAAGGGTACAATAATCAAGGCAGTATGGTACTGGCATAAAAACAGATATATAGATCAATGGAAGTAAATCCTTACTTATATGGTCAATTAATCTATGGCAAAGCAGATATAGAAATGCAATGGGGCAAAGACAGTCTATTCAAAAATAGGTGTTGAAAAAACTGGACGGATACATGCAAAAAAAAAAAAAAATGAAATTTGATTACTTTCTTAGACCATACACAAAAGTCAACTCAAAATGGATTAAAGACTTAAATGTAAAACCCAAAACTGTAAAACTCCTAGAAAAAAACATAGGCAGTAAACTCTTTGATATCACTCTTAGCAATATCTTTTTGAATGTGTCTCCTCAGGTAAGGGAAACAAAAGAAAACATAAACAAATGGGACTACATCAAACTAGAAAGATTTTGCACAGTGAAGAAAACCATCCCAAAAATGAAAAGACAATCTACTGAATGGGAGAAGATATTTGCAAATGATACATCCAATAAGGGTTTAATATCCAAAATATATAAGGAACTCATACAACTTAATGCCAGAAAAACCCCAAACTAGGCAGAGGTCCTGAATAGACATTTCTCCAAAGAGGACATACGGATGACCAATAGACATATGAAAAGGTGCTCAACATCACCACTCGTCAGGGAAATGCAAACTCAAACTGCAATGATATTGTCACCTCACATCTGTTAGAATAGTTATCATCAATAAATCAACAAATAACAAGTGCTGGTGAAGATGTAGAGGAAAGGGAACCCTCATACACTATTGGAGGGACTGTAAATTAGTGCAGCCACTATGGAAAACAGTATGGAGATTCTTTTTTTTTTTTTAATTAAATCAATCAATTAATTAAAAATGCAGCTGACATCCAATCTAGTAATTCTGCTTCTGGGTATTTATCTGAAGAAAACAAAAACAGCGATTTGAAAAGATATATACACCCCTATGTTCATTGCAGCATTATTAGTAATAAGCAAGAAATGGAATCAACCTATACGTCTATCAAAAGATGGATGGATAAAGAGGTAGTATGAACAATGGAATATTATTCAGCAACAAAGAAGAATGAAACCTTGCCATTTGTGACAAGATGGATGTACCTAAAGGGCATTATGCTAAGTGAAATAAGTCGGACAGAGAGAGACAAGTACCATATGATTTCATTTATATGTGGAATCTCAAAAAATAAAACAAATGAATAAACAAAATGGAGAACAAGCTGATGGTTGCTAATGGAGAGAGAAATAGGGGGATGGGAATAAAAAAATATTAAGAAACTTTTAAACACCCCAACTACCGGCCATATCCCATACCAACTGAATCAGAAATTCAGGAAGCATCAGTTTTTTTTAACACTTCCCAGGTGATTCTAATGTGTCAGCAATGTGAAGAACCTGACTGTAGCTGATAATTAATTACAATTAACGCCCCTGATTTTATTCTCCCTTAGTACAGACTGAAGAGGAACATTTTACTGAAGAAAAGGTACGTTAAAAAAATTAGCCCTTTGATAGATTTTGACTAATATATCTTGCAAAACAATATTAAATGATTTCCTTGTTTACCTCAGAAGTGAGTATGGTAATAGCTGTAAGGGAAACGTAGAACTAGAAAAACTAGACTGTAGCCAAATCATAAAAGATCTTAATACTAGGCCAAGGAGAATAAATTTTATTCAATAATCAACTGGCAACATTGAAAGTTTTAAATTATGAATGATTTAAAAGTGACAGCTGTGGTTAGGGGTAGTAATATGTTACGTATTAGTAAGACTCATGCAATAGAAGGAGTGGACCAATTATGGGATTAGAGAAGTAATTTAAGCAGGAGGGATGGAGGCTGCAATAGCGTGATGGCTTTGAGAATAGAAAGTAGGTGAATGTGAAATACTGGAGAAATGGAGCTGATAGAAGGAGTGTGGTAAATCTTCCCTTCCCTTCCTCTGGCCAAGTGAGAAACTGAGGATTAGAGGTGTATCATATGCTTTTTAAAGAAATCAGAAGTGGGTTCGGGCATATGCCACTTTAGTTGAAGTTTGAAGATACCGTATAACGAGGGATGCGGGGAAGATGCGTCATGGAGAGGATATTGGATTTCTCATATAGACTGGCTTAATTGGTCTTCTGAAGAGTTTCAATTTGGAGATGATTAGTTGTGATTGATATAAGGTTTGTTTGGGGTGAAAAAGAGTTACAGCTTGGGGTCCCTCATCTACCTCAGTCCCTAACCATGGGACTTCTCTTGAATACTTTTTTCTGGAACAAAAAGAAATAGTTTCATGGTGTAGCATGATCTGAGACTGATAAAAGGGGTTCTAGAAAGCAGGTATGGTCAGAGTATTAAAGGTAACAAAGAGGTCAAAGTAGGTGAGGATGCTGAATGACAGCAGATTTTCATGTAAGTGTATAAAAACGAGTTCACATAGCAGGCTCGAGGCTGCTATCCTTAGAAAGGCCTGCTTCCAAGGATGGTCTAGGTTGGCACTGGGGATCTTAAATTTTAAGAAGAGTCTCATCATTCCCTCAATGATGTTATAGTGGTCCACTGTGCTATGTGGTTTTTGCTAAACATCTGCTTTTCTTCTGGAAGTCTGGAATTTTGCTATGTACTAGGCAGAGGGTGACAATGTGACCAGCCGCCAATAAAAATTTTGGGTGCTAAGAATGTAATGAGCTTCCCCAGTGGACAACGTTTCATATGTGTGTTGATTTTGCTTTGTATCTTTTTGCTGTAATAAATCATAGCTGTGACTACACACTGGGTTCTGTGAATCCCCTGACTGAATCATCATACCTGGGGGTGGTTTTGGGGACCCCCGACATAATAAGAATGAGAAAAATTTAAGACCAGTCCAGTCAGAAAAACCAGGAAATCTTGAATTAGTAAATTTTTAATAGCTGAAATAAGTGGGTCTATATGCTTTCGAAAGTCATAAGTGAGAAATTTTAATTGACATTGTTTATCCAAACTTTCTGATTCTGATGGAAACTGAAAGCTGGTGTTTTCTACTTCCATTTAAAGAAATAAAAGGTGAACACAGTGAAAAAAACAAGTCACGAAAATAAAATTTGAAAGAAGCAATTATTGAGCCTTTATGCTTATACTGTAAAATTTTAAAACTTTATTTTATTTTCTGCTGCCTCAATATCCCCAACTCCCCACAGGTTGCGAGCATCCTTCTTAGGTGACCAGGTGCCCCAGTGTGATAAATCTGGCTCCTGCCACAGTTCACTCTGTACTCCCTTGACCATGACCTAGTAAGATTCAAATGCCTCAATGCAACCCCCTCCAGCCTTTTCTTGTGTACTCCACCCTGGCCCCCAATAAAAGGTGCTTGCCCACAGGTGCTCACTCACGCTCTGCTCCCACCTGCTTGGTTGAGCCCTCTCCCTTGGTGCTCCTCCCACATAGCCCACTCTTTGCATGCACTGACTCTCTCTCTAGGAACTGAAGAGTTTTCCTGCTTCTCTCTTGAGGCCACAACTAACTGGCCTTACAAAAGAACACAGAACTATACAATTCAGTGACACTTATTTTTCCATGTCTAATTCCAATATAATAAAAAAAAAAAAAACATGATAAATGCTAAAGTAAAAAGCTAATGAAGTGAATGTGCATAGTTTACCTGTCTTAGCTCAGGCTTCCTTAACAAAATACCATAGACTGGGAGGCTTAAACAACAGAAATCTAATTTTCTACAGTTCTGGAGGCTGGAAGTCTGAAATCAGTGCGTGAGCAAGGTTAGGTTCTGGTTCTCTTCCTGGCGTGCAGACAGCTGCCTTTTTTGCTGTGTCTTCACATGGGAGAGAGTGCCATCTCTTTCTTCCTCTTCGCATAAAAGCACCAGTTCTACTGGATCAGAGCTCTGCCACACAACCTCATTTAACTACAATCACCTCCTTGAAGGTTCGATCTCCAATACAGTCACGTGAGGGTTAGGGCTTTAACTTATGAATTTTGCAGAGGTACGATACAGTCCATAGGACTACCCTCTTTGATAAACCTTCACGTGACCTCCTGCCACCATCTCTTTTCATAACCATCTTTCTCAAATGAGAGTTGGTTATGCATTTATTCCCCAGGCACCATGCCTTGAAGCCAGCACAATCTGTTTTCCTCTCTCAAAAGTCCACTGCAATTTTTCTCCTTTTCCTGGTTTTCACGCACTTTAATTTTTCTGTTGTATCCATGCTGTTTTTGCCCCTTGCTTCTCAAAATTCCTTCCGCTCATCACTTTTCAAACTTTATTCTCCAAGTTTGTAATAATTTATTTGCCCCATTTCTTATTCTTCAAACCGAGTTTTAAAAACTTCTGGTTTGGAAAATCTCAAAAAACATAAAATTGAAGAGAATAGTGTAACGAACCCTCATGCAGCTACCTTATCATACTATGGCCAATATTTGTCATTGATATCTCCCATCCCAAGATTGTTTTTGAAGCAAATCTCAGACCACATATCATTTTGTACAAAATTTTTCAGATTCTACTTCTTAAATATAAAGATTTATAAAATCACAAGCACAATACTCATCACACTTAAGAAATTTAACAATAATTTCTTAATATCATCAGATATCCAGAGAGTGTTCAAAATTCCCTATTGTCTGATGAATATATTTTTCATAGTGAGATTGCCCAAATCAGAACCCAAATATAATTCAAACATTGCAAGGTTGATGTGCCTCTTAAGAATCTTTTAATCTACAGATACCCCTTTCCTCTCTTTGCTATTTTTTCTTGAAATTTCTTTGTTGAAGGCAGCACCTTATTTGTCCTCTAGAGGTTTTCAAGTTGAAATTTTTCGGATTGTATTCCATTTTGAATCTTATGGCACTAACATCCTGTTAACCTGTTCTGCTGTTGTTTCCTCGATTCCCTGAGTTAACATTTATCAAATATGCTTTGGGCTGTGCTCTGGGCTCTGTGTTTTTAAGAAAGATCTGCCATGGTTCTTATTCTGGGAGGGTCCCAGTGTGGTGGGTGACGTCTGTCACACAAACATCATTACAACCCAGTGTGGGCTGCACAAAGATGTTTTATGCAGCTTCGTTCTCATT